>NC_079433.1:1431721-1494221 GCF_026213295.1 Gadus chalcogrammus | reverse complement strand
GTATGGTGGCGGGTGAATTGTGTCACTTCACCCGCCACTGTGGCGGGTAATACTTTCCAGTCAGGTCCGATCAAATTTGCATATCTCATACATTCGTTATATACGGCGCTGCACAGTTCCACAACCATTACTGTCAACATCCGGGCCCCTTCTTCCTCTACGCCTCTTTTGCTGAACTGAGACTGTCAATATCCGGGATAATATCGGTAACAGGGCTCTCAAGTCTCACGCGTTCGGCGTGAGACACACGCAATTCAACCCATGCACACGCTCACACGCCACACGGTAGGGTAACCAGACGTCCTCTTTTGCCCGGACATGCCCTCTTTTTGACACACTTTTAAAAAATGTGTGTCGGAATTTCAAAATCGTCCGGGATTTTATTAAAGCCTCATACATGTTCACATTGAATTTGAGTTGCGTTTCTCTGGGTCGTTCACAAACTAGTTAGGCTACGCCCTCCCCTACTCAGTTCTGTTCGCTTCGCATTGGTGGAAGTGAGTAGGGGGAGTGGTTAAGTAGAGCCTTCAGATTGGACGGTTTGACCTACTCAGTTACCGTTGTGTTTTGTATTTATTATTTTACCATTATTGTTTTATAGGGACAAACATTAACAAATTTCTCCTACAGGGGATTGATAAAGTTCTATCTATTGAACAGAAAGAAACACTTGGTCATACTTTACACACTTTACCACAGCATTGGCCTACTGAATGCCACAGATATATTTTCAGCATTGGACTGAATGCCACACATATTTTCTTCTGAATATTAGTGTTAAGAGCATATAATGCTTACTATCATACGTTAGTTACCATGTCTGTGTGGACACATTTGTATGCAGGCACATGTAAATACAAAAAAACAAATGTTCCTATTGACTTATGATGGTGTAGCCATGCATGTTGTTTTATTATTAATATGTCAATTCGTTTTTTAATGAAAATACTTTGTAGAGATGAATTATCCCCAAACTTGTCATCGTAACACCAACTGATGTGTATGAAAAACACTTTTCTTATCTATTGTTACTATTATATTGTTTAAAATGTACGCATATATTAAAAAATATATAGCGTATAAAAAGTGGCTGGTAAAAAAGATGAGTGGCTGGTCGATTTTTAAATCTACCTGCCACAGTGGCTGGTGGGCAAAAAAGTTAATTTCCATCTCTGGTTGGTAATGAGTGGTGAGTGAGGGGCGGACGGTGTATGGAGTAGTGTGTGTTCTAGTTGATGTAAGGTGGTGGGTAATAGTCTGTGGCCCAATCTCTTGTGTGCCCAGTTGGTAGCGATCTGAAGTGAGAGTGTGTTGGTGGGCTGGGGTGTTTGTGTGAGTTGGTCTACTGTGTGTGTGTAGTGTTCTGTTAGGATCAACATGTTATTGTGCATCCAGGTGTTGGTGTTGTGATGTGGTGTCTGTGGGTGATGGGTTTGATGAAGTGTGATCATTTGTGGACCTGTCGTGACGTCCCCCTGGGGAGTTCCCGGGAGGACACCGCTCTGTCCGCTGTGTCCCTGTGGTGCAGGGCCTGGAGTATTTTAAAATATACTTTGTCTTTTCCACGGGTTGGGCCATCTGGTGCAATGTACCGGGTGTGTGTTGGTGGTGGTGGGAGGAGTGGACGGGTGGATGGTGGAGGTGGTCTTTGTGGTCTGTTGTGTGTGTGGGTGTGGGTGGGTTGGTGTGGGTCTGGTGTGTTCTGTGGTTTAATATGTGTGTGTGGGTCTATTGTGGTGATGGTGGGTGTGTGGAGGTCTATACGGAAGGCTGGGGGGTCTATACGGAAGGCTGGGGGGTCTATGTCTGTTGTGTGTGTGGTAGTGTGGCTGTGTGGTGTTGGTGCGATTGGTGTAGGTCGGCCTCCAGGGTGAAGACATTTAAAAAAAGATAGATCTATTTCAGAAGGGTGAAGCTGTGAGGGGGCTCTGACCTGCTGACGGTGACGGTGGTGGTCCCGTGGTGGGTAGCCTGAGAGGGTGGTGGTCCCGTGGTGGGTAGAGGAGAGGGTGGTGGTCCCGTGGTGGGTAGAGGAGAGGGTGGTGGTCCCGTGGTGGGTAGAGGAGAGGGTGGTGGTCCCGTGGTGGGTAGAGGAGAGGGTGGTGGTCCCGTGGTGGGTAGCCTGAGAGGGTGGTGGTCCCGTGGTGGGTAGCCTGAGAGGGTGGTGGTCCCGTGGTGGGTAGCCTGAGAGGGTGGGGGTCCCGTGGTGGGTAGAGGAGAGGGTGGTGGTCCCGTGGTGGGTAGCCTGAGAGGGTAGGGGTGTGGTAGAGGCGACGGCAGGACGGTCCCTGGTAACTGCTGACGGTGACACAGCCAACGGGCCAATAGAAACACACTTCTATTGGAAAGGATGAAAAGTACATCAGAGTAAATAAAAGGGGGGATCTGAGGACCCCGCCCACACACACGCATAGAAATATATACATATATATATATATATATATATATATATTAGGGATGGGCACGAGTAGTAAATTCCAAACTCGAGTGATCGAAGGAATTCCTCGAGGATCAATCGAGTACTCGTTTAATCAAATCTATTTTTAGAATGCAACGCATCTGCAGCAGGAATAGGCCTGATGATGAACGGCAATATTACCAACCAAACATGTAATGCTTATTCTCCATCAAAACAGTCAGAGTTATCAGAGTATTCATTATTTATTTTTGCAAATGTTCAAAACACATTTTCCTTACAAAAATAAATATGCGTCTCACAATTTAAATCACGTCGAACCAAGGCCTGTAACAGTTAAAAAATAAATAAAAATGAAACAAGTAGCCTAACCATTGCAAATAATTTAAAGCTGCAAATAAAACGGCAGCAAATGGACTATGGAAATACTCAGCGTTGTGATCTTCTCTACACGGCCGGGATTACAGCTGCGTCTTGCGGCGGTGAAAATAGCCGACACACTTGGCTGCTGCAGGCCTGATTTCCCGAACTCACCGTTGTGCTTCAGGAGCATTTGCCGCATGGTACTTTCTGGTAGCTCGATTTCGCTTGACATATTTAACATTTCACCTTATGATCTCCTATTTCTTTAAAGTATTTCAATTCTTCGTTGCGCTTTGCTTTAACCGCCATCTCTTAACTTTTTAAATTCTGGCGTGCCTGCACACGGCACGGAACGCGCCACACAGAAATGGATACATTTAATTTGCTTTGTGCCCACGGCATGCGTTAGTGGCGCCAACAGAAAATTGATAAATTTGCTTTAGAAAACTTTGTTTGTGTGTATATGCAAACTCGAGTTTGCCTGTCCACCAACCGAGTTCATTTGTAACGAGGAGTACTCGAGTAATCGATTCCTCACGCCCATCCCTAATATATATATATATATATATATGTATATATTTCTAAATATATGTGTTCTGTTACATGTATGTTTTCTCCTGTGTAATTCAGTCTTTTATGTTTATTGATGGTCCTGTGATGCCATCTACTGGCGGACTTTGGTATTGTTCTGGAATACGTTCTGATATGCATGCCTTTCACTCCATTACACTACATTCACTTGATCGGAAAGCATGGTACTCGCACTCGTCTTCATAATTGCGTCTCCTCTGGTTTCAAGTTAGCCTTTGAAAGCATCGTTGGTACGTTATCTGTATTGCTATGTTAAGGGGGTTTGATGTATAATGAGATTAAGGAAACTTTGTAAACAAATTAGATGGATGGATATTCTTACATTAGCAAGCTAACTTAGTAGCTAAGCTCATTTTACAGCATTCTGTTATTCTCATACTGAAATGCTGTACTTCCAATCCTCAGTTTTAGGGGGGAGGGGAGGGGGGGGGGGAGAAGCTGGGGTCAGTGGGGGCCATTGGACTATGTCAGGTGAGCTAGGGTAGGGATCAATACACGCTGGGTAATGGTTCTGCTTGGGGCATCTAAAACAGTGTTGGAGGGGGTGAGTGAGGGGGAGAATGAACTCGGGCAGTAAAGGAGAACAGTTTTGGTTGTTTATTATTTGAATCAGTGCTAATATCACTCTGCTTGTTGTTTCCAGGAGCAGGTTCTGCTAGTCGGGAGAGTGGTGGAGACACCAAAGGTACAGGCGCCCCCTGGTGGACGACGGGGGGACTGGCGCTGTCCCAGTGAGAGGCCATTCGATCTAGTGACTAAGGGGGGGGGGGGGGGCAGGTGTGATAGTAGAGGGGGGGAAACCTTGGGTTAGGTTGAGGGAAAGAGGTGGGAGGGCCAGGAGAGAGGGGATAACGGGAGGTTTAAACGGTAAAGTGAGTGTGTTGGGGTGTCTAAGAGGGGCTAGGGGGACCTGTGGTGGTGTAGGGAGCGGTGGGACGCCCTACTCCCCCTGATGAGTAGCGGGGGTGTGGGCGGGGGGCCCTACTCCCCCTGATGAGTAGCGGGGGTGTGGGCGGGGGGCCCTACTCCCCCTGGTGAGTAGCGGGGGGGGCCCTCCTCCCCCTGAGTAGCGGGGGGGTGGGCGGGGGGGGCCCTACTACCCCTGGTGAGTAGCGGGGGGGGCCCTCCTCCCCCTGAGTAGCGGGGGGGTGGGCGGGGGGGGCCCTACTACCCCTGGTGAGTAGCGGGGGGGGCCCTCCTCCCCCTGAGTAGCGGGGGGGTGGGCGGACACACACACACACACACACACACACACACACACACACACACACACACACACACACACACACACACACACACACACACACACACAGGACAGAGCAGACTGAGCGTCTCGGTCCCAACTATATATAGAACCGGAACTAGAACTATACCGGTCCTGAAGCAGTGCTTAGCTTCGCTGTCTTTGCTTTTGATGAAACTGTTTTTTTGTACAATCTCAAAGTCTAACAATTAATCCACAGGACGATTAACCATTCACTTGTTCTGATAGTTTAACCGATTTAATCTCTCTCTCGCTCTCTCTCTCTCTCTCGCTCTCTCTCTCTCTCTCTCTCTCTCTCTCTCTCTCTCTCTCTCTCTCTCTCTCTCTCTCTCTCTCTCTCTCTCTCGCTCTCTCTCTCTCTCTCTCTCTCTCTCTCTCTCGCTCTCCCTCTTGCTTCCTAAGTACTTCCCCTTCCAACAGTTCGGTGTGTGTGTGTGTGTGTGTGTGTGTGTGTGTGTGTGTGTGTGTGTGTGTGTGTGTGTGTGTGAGTGAGACCAGACCCCCCAGACCCTCTCCTCAGACCAGACCCCCCAGACCAGACCCCCCAGACCAGACCCCCCAGACCAGACCCCCCAGACCAGACCCTCTCCTCAGACCAGACCCCCCAGACCAGACCCCCTAGACCAGACCCCTCAGACCAGACCCCCCAGACCAGACCCCCCAGACCAGACCCCCCAGACCAGACCCCCCAGACCAGACCCCTCAGACCCTCTCCTCAGACCAGACCCCCCTGACCAGACCCCCCAGACCAGACCCTCTCCTCAGACCAGACCCCCCAGACCAGACCCCCCAGACCAGACCCTCTCCTCAGACCAGACCCTCACAGCTTGTTCCTCACAGAGAGAAAACTAACTTGAGATCTCTTCTGCTTCTTCCTGCTCACTCACTGTCTCACTCTCTCTCTGTCTCACTCTCTCTCTGTCTCACTCTCTAGCTGTCTCACTCTCTCTCTGTCTCACTCTCTCGCTGTCTCACTCTCTCTCTGTCTCTCTGTCTCTCGCTCTCTATCTCTCCTCTCTCGGTTCATGAAGTACTTCCCGTTCCAACAGTTTGGTGTGTGTGTGTGTGTGTGTGTGTGTGTGTGTGTGTGTGTGTGTGTGTGTGTGTGTGTGTGTGTGTGTGTGTGTGTGTGTGTGTGTGTGTGTGTGTGTGTGTGTGTGTGTGTGTTTTGAGAGTGGATAAGTGTATGATTGCATCATTATGCATGTAACTGTATTTGTTCAGGAGGTGGCTAATGACACCACTACCTTATAAGGGGGATGTTACCATACTCTATCTCTCTCTGTACCTGACTCTAAGGTGTGTGTGTGTGTGTGTGTGTGTGTGTGTGTGTGTGTGTGTGTGTGTGCGTGTGCGTGTGCGTGTGCGTGTGCGTGATGTGTATTGTGCGCGAGCACTGCATTCATAACATTCATTTTCACAGAAATCACGTGCCCGCGCTGAGAGAGGCGTTTCCCGGGTTTTTTCCACTGCGAGTCAACGGTGTCGCAGCGAAGAGCCTTTCTTTCACTTCCTTTCACCTGATTAACTTGTTTTAGAAACACTTTAACCTCCGTTTCTTCCCTTACATTTAAACTTTTACAACTTTATACCGTATGAACGCAATATAATCCCGGAGTAGATACGGTAAGGTAGGCTGACAGTTTACTCGCATTTATATTGTTTTTAGGTTATGTATATGATAATGAACAACCAGTTTACTAGCGTTAATATTGTCTTTAGGTTGCTGTATATAATACTGATCTCATCTTGGTATGTGTCTCCGTGTATCGCTTATCAATTAAAGACAGAGTTTACTGTAGAGAACACATTAGTTCATGTTTCACTGCTTTTCTGACCCGTGTGGTAAATTGAACACTGCGTTCAATATTCAAGAGAGTTTGTCTTGATGCTAATCCGAATTAAAGGAAGGACGTGACAGAAGTCCTTTTAATGTGGTGATATTTAAAAAAGTTATATAGCCTATTTGTGCGTATTGACTATCGATGTGTTGAGCTTCACCAGTTGATCTATATTGAATCTGTGGTTCAGTAATGTGACAGAATTCAGACTTTGTTCCTGTTGACATAAGTATGAATGATTGACTGTGATGTATTCTGTACTGTATATCTGTTCCACACCACAAGGGGGTGTTATCAGTTTGATAAGAGATGTGATATGATTGGTGACGTCATGCCCCCTATAAATATGAATGTTCTGGACTTGATCATTCTCTTGGCCCGCTCCCAACATGAAGGCTGGAAGAGCAGTTTAGTTATTCACTATAAAATAAATATGCCTTGAGGCTGAAGAGCAAAACTCGTCTCGTCTACTTTTCTGTTGTTGCACTGTTGGACTCCTGCTGTGTTTAGTAGTGCTCCTGCTAACAGTTCCAGTGGAGAAATTATTCTAACGTTCTTTGGATTTTAATTGTACCGCAATGCATTTTTCAAGTGCATTGTATATCTTTTTTGTGTTGTAGTTTAAGCACAGTTACAGTCTCCAAGGTGTTTCATCTGTCATCTGCTGTACACATCTGTACTGTAGTGAGGGCAGTCTGGTCATGATGTGGGGTTCATATTAATGGTCTCTATGACATCCATAATGCTTTAGTGTGACACAGTCACAATGACGTCTCTCAATAAAAAGCTAAAGTTCAAAAGGCAAATGAAATGAAGTGATGGATGAGTTGTGTTTGTGTCCAGGGTTCCATTCTACTATGGATGAGGAGAGAGAGGAGGGGGGTCCTACCTCTAAGACCACTCTGTCTGGGGAACATGGCCGCCGGAGCGAAGCTAAGAGGTAAGAAGAGGATCTCTCTGTCTGTGACTGTTGTCCATCTCAGAGATCAGCAGTGATGCATCATGACTCCATCATTAGTCTGAGTAAAAGCTGTGTGTGTGTGTGTGTCTGTGTGTGTGTGTGTGTGTGTGTGTCTGTGTGTGTGTGTGTGTGTTGAAGCCCAGAGCAGCAGCAGAGAGCAGACTCCCCTGGACCCAGCTGTGTCTCCATGATGAGTGACCGCTCTATGGATCATCCTTTTAACTTTAAAGATGGAATTCAGTCTATTGACAAAAGGTAAGCATTGATTAGAGATGATGATTTGGGCTGTAGTCTTAAATTCAACCAACCCTCTGACCAATCGATTGGTCGATGGTGAAAAGATGATTATAAAACAATGCGTGCGTTATCTCTGGATCAACATAATCTACCACAGTGCGTTGTACTCTACCTGCTAGCCTCAACATCACATGAGGGCTGTTTGGAGAAGGGCAGTGGGTTTCAGACCCCTCTCGGTCCGAGTCCACTCGGTTAGGGCAGAGCTTCAATATGAAGCAGACAGCGGACGAGCCACGGAGCGTCGGGCAGCGTCGTTTAGAGACGACACCACCGAAGAATTGATTATAGCTTTTATCTGTGTGTAATATAACGGGGCCCACTGGATGCTGCTGGGATTCGTGACAAGAAGCCAATTCTGATGTGTTCCCTCTCAAAGCCTAGCGAGCGTTAAACACAAAGGGGGATGAGGAATCACAGACGTATTAAGAAAAAAGTACTCATGCCACCATTTTAGCTGATCCGCCCACAAACTTACTCTACACTTTGTTGGAATCAATGAGTTAGTAGCGGAGTAAAGGTTCAGTAAGTTAGGACTAGCGGTCTTCCTTATGGGCCAGTTCAACGTTGAGGAACCCGGGGGTTTGACCTCTTGTCGTATAAGTCCTATAGTTTATTAAACCATATGATTGTTGAAAGGTGTGAAAAGCTAAGCCATCCGTGAGGAACTCGGATTAGAGCCGCTGCTCCTTTACTTAGAAAGGAGTCAGCTGAGGTGGTTCGGGCATCTAAGGATGCCCACTGGGCGCCTTCCTTGGGAGGTGTTTCAGGCACGTCCAGTGGGGAGGAGACCTCGGGGAAGACCCAGGACTAGGTGGAGAGATTATATCTCAACACTGGCCTGGGAACGCGTCGGGATCCCCCCATCAGAGCTGGTCAATGTGGCCCGGGAAAGGGAAGTCTGGGGCCCCCTGCTTGAGCTGCTCCCCCCGCGACCCGACCCCGAATAATCGGTCGAAGATGAGATGAGATGAGATTGTTGAAACAGAAACTACTAAGCTTTCAACATTCTTTTATTCATAACTAATGTTATTTCTAACACAATATAGCCCGTCACTCAAATATCGGTCTGCTTTTGTCCCTCCCGGCCCTAAAATAATGGATTAAGCAGCTCTTTGTTCTTATTAAAGGAACACCAGCCATAGTCCGACCAAAGGGAATTTGGTCCAACAAGTGCATATCGATTAACCAGTCAACCAACCGACCAGAACTTGACAGCCCTAGAGATTATATTGGTACAGCTTCTATCAAACTTCCAGAAGTCCTGTTTCTTGTTTTCTAGAAGAGTCCAGCAGCAGAGAGCAGACTCCCCTGGACCCAGCTGTGTCTCCATGAAGAGTGACCACTCTATGGATCATCCTGTTGCCTTTAAAGATGGAAATCAGTCTATTGAGAAGAGGTGAGGATTCATCATATATCATAAAGATACAGCTTCTATCAAACGTCCATAAATCCTGGTTCTTGTTTTTCTTCAAGAGTCCAGCAGGAGTGAGCAGGCTCTTGTTATCAGACTTTACTGGTACTGATGTTTCCAAGTCAGGGAAAATTAAAGTGTGTGTGTGTGTGTGTGTGTGTGTGTGTGTGTGTGTGTGTGTGTGTGTGTGTGTGTGTGTGTGTGTGTGTGTGTGTGTGTGTGTGTGTGTGTGTGTGTGTGTGTGTGTGTGTTCTCCACAGACACCAGGAGAGGTCAAAGGTCACCAGTGCTCAGTCTGTACAGCGGCATCAAACAGAGCTGGAGATGAACCAAGAGGAACTGGCTGACACACTGGGGGGCGGTGAGAGACTCTTACTTTGAAGACAGAGGAGACTCTTATTTTGAAGGGCAAAACAGATCTGATCTGAAAAAGAGAAGAAATCATATTTTTAAGGAGCAGTATCTTTCCTCTTTGGGGTTAAATGTTGTAGGGTTAATGGGTATCAGGTAAATGGTTTGGTCCATATATGCAGAGTTATGTTGGGGATCAGGTTAGATGGTTTGACCAAGATATTTAGGGTTATTGTGGGTCTATCAGGTTAAATAACATTAACCATTATACTGCAGACCAACAGCAGAACGACTCAGTTGAAGTGATGAAACCCTGGCTTGTTGTATCAGCATAGCAAATCACTTTACACTGATTCACTATCATTATTACTATCATTAGACCAACCAGATTGCTGTGGAAATAATAGTCCTTAACATTTTGAATCTGTACCATGCAGTCCTTCACAACCAGCTTTTCTGACCACAAGTAATGAAGCCACTAAGTATCATGAAGTGGATAATTTAACAGGAAATATTGACCTGGTTCCACTGATCACCATCCACTAACTGTTGTCATCTGTTGTTTTCTCATTTAGGATCTGATGCTGTCGAATGCCAAAATAAAATGAAGTCTCATTTGAAGAAGAGGTTCAGGTGTGTGTTTGAGGGAATCGCTAAAGCAGGACAGCGAACAGATCTGAACGACTTCTACACAGAGATCTTCATCACAGAGGGAGGCAGTGAAGAGGTCAACAAGGAACATGAGGTCAGACTGATTGAAACAGCTTCCAGGAAACCAGCCAAGGAAGAAACACCAATCAGATGTGAGGACATCTTTAAACCCTTACCTGGACACGATCAACCAATAAGAACAATGATGACAACTGGAGTGGCCGGCATTGGTAAAACCGTCTTAACACACAAGTTCACTCTGGACTGGGCTGAGGGCAAAACCAACCAGGACATACACTTCACATTTCTCCTCACTTTCAGAGAGATGAATTTACTGAAAGGGAAAGAGTTTAGCTTGGTGGAACTTCTCCATCACCTCTTTATTGACACCAAAGAAGCAGGAATCTGCAGATTCGAGCGGTTCCAAGTTGTCTTCATCTTGGATGGTCTGGATGAGTGTCGACTTCCTCTGGACTTCCAGAGAAACCCGATCTGGACTGATGTCACAAAGTCTACCTCGGTGGACGTGCTGCTGACCAACCTCATCAGGGGCGACCAGCTTCCCTCCGCTCGCATTTGGATAACCACACGCCCTGCGGCAGCCAATCAGATCCCTGCTGAGTGTGTTGACATGGTGACAGAGGTGAGAGGGTTCACCGACCCACAGAAGGAGGAGTACTTCAGGAAGAGATTCAGAGAGGAGACGATGGCCAGCACAATCATCTCCCACGTCAAGAAATCACGAAGCCTCCACATCATGTGTCACATCCCAGTCTTCTGTTGGATCACTGCTTCAGTTCTGGAGGACTTCTTCAAAAAATCCCAGATCAAAGAGATGCCCAAGACCGTGACTCAGATGTACAGCCACTTCCTGAGGGTTCAGTCCATACAGGGGGACAGGAAGTACCATGGGAGGTCTGAAACAGATCCAGACTGGAGCTCAGAGAGCAGGGAGATCATTGTTTCTCTAGGAAAACTTGCTTTTAACCAGCTAGAGAAAGGCAACCTGATCTTCTACGAGGCAGATATGGCAGAGTGTGACATCGATATCAGAGCAGCCTCAGTGTACTCAGGAGTGTTCACCCAGATCTTTAAAGAGGAGTGTGGGCTGTACCAGGACAAGGTGTTCTGCTTTGTCCATCTGAGCATCCAGGAGTTTCTGGCTGCCCTTTATGTCTTCTGGTCCTTTATCAACACTGGGGTCAATCTGCTCTCAGCCTCGAGGGAAGATAAACTCCTCCTCTACCAGAGTGCTGTGGACAAGGCCTTACAGAGTGAGAACGGACACCTGGACTTGTTCCTCCGCTTCCTCCTGGGCCTCTCTCTGGAGACCAATCAGATTGTCCTACGAGGTCTGCTGGGACAGAAAAAAAGATCACTGACCACTCAGATTAAAACAGGGCTGCTGCGACTGAAAGGAAGTAGCTCACAGACCAATAAGGGAACAGTGTCTTACATCAAGGAGAAGATAAAAGGAGATCTATCTCCAGAGAGAAGCATCAATCTGTTCCACTGTCTGAATGAGCTGAACGACCGTTCTCTAGTGGAGGAGATCCAACAGACCCTGACATCAGGAAGTCTCTCTGGAGAATCTCTCTCCCCTGCTCAGTGGTCAGCTCTGGTCTTCATCCTACTGACATCAGAAGAGGAGCTGGACGTGTTTGATCTGAAGAAATACTCTGCTTCAGAAGATGGTCTTCTGAGGCTGCTGCCAGTGGTCAAAGCCTCCAAAACATCTCTGTAGGTTCACTGATAACATCTATTACAATACACACTACACAATATAAATATAACTGGAATATAAGTAAGGGATAATGCCCGACGAGGTGTCCATTATCAGGAATTAATGGAAGAGGTGGAGGCGTGAACCGTCCTCCGTGAAGTCCATTAACTCCTGATAAGGGACACCTCGAAGGGCATTATCCCGCTTATACCACGGTCACTTACCAACGGTGACCAAATTAAGACCGTTCATTTATATTTTCATGCGTTTTACAATCCAAATATAAAGTTTTCCACAAAACATAATTTTGTTTCCCTGGTTACGCCTGAGGGTCCGACTAATACCCGGAACCACCATTACACGCCCGTTGGGTTCTCGTGCAACGGAAACGTTGTTCACTCCTCCAGTAATTAGGACGGACCATAGCTACGACTTTAGAACGGGAGGTAGCGGGAGGTATTATGGTCTGCTCAGCTTTGTTTTGTTTCCCGTTGCTATGGTTACTAATTTTAGAGACGATACGCCAGCTAGCGCATTAATTGAGAACGGTAAACAGTCAATTTGATGGAACTACTTGTCCAGGTGTCCGTATATCAGGAGTTAATGCACACCCTGCAGCCAATCAGAATCGAGTATTCCCGCAGACCGTGGTATAAGGTTAAAATATTCTGAAAAAGATCTCTGTGGGTTCATTACAACATGTATTACTTTTCTGCTCATAACAGAATAAACATACTAGTTATAATAATATACAAAACATCTCTGTAGGTGTCCTATTAACGTGTAATATATTATAGTACACATAAGAGAATATTCAGTACAATAGAATATAGAAGTATTCATTTATACATCTAATTATTTAGTTTTTTTTGTTAAACTAATAACATTCCTTCATTATTGAATAACTTAAAGATGTATCTTATTTTAATCACAGTTCCTAACCTATTCTCTCTATTCTGTGTGAAGGCTGCAGGGCTGCCATCTGTCAGAGAGATGCTGTGAAGCTCTGGCCTCAGTTCTCAGCTCCAACTCCTCTAGTCTGAGAGAGCTGGACCTGAGTACCAATGATCTGCAGGATTCAGGAGTGAAGCTGCTCTCTGCTGGACTGGGGAGTCCACACTGTACACTGGAAACTCTCAGGTCAGTTTTACCCAAAGGTCAAACAGTTCCATCACAAGGTTCAATATCAGAAGACATTTAACAGATGAACAACCATAAAAGTGTGCACGTAAAGCGAAGCAGCACGCAACTGACACCCCCTAGCGCTCAAATGCTGTCTTCTCGTGCTCGCAAAGTGTTTTCCTGATCGCTATGATATTTATTCTCCTCAAAACACAATATTCATAATATTGGAATAAAACTTCTAATTATATACAAAACATTGCTTTACATAAACTAATAACATGTATTACAATACCATACATAATACTGGAACAAAAAGTAATAATATGCAAAACAATTTTCCAACACTGCATTTATATGGCGCTTTTCTAACCATTGGCCACCCAAAGCGCTTTACAATATTGCCTCACATTCACCATTAACGCACACATTCAAACAGCGACGGCAGAACCAGCAACCTTCAGGTTACCAGCCAACCCGCTCTACCTCCTGAGCTACTGCCTCCTCTTCAAGACAACTTTCATATAGATATATATTTTACACCCAATATTGAAAATACGCAATTTCTTCATAATTTAATAAGTTGGAGATATAAGTTATTTTAATCACAGTTCCTAACCTGTTCTCTTTATTTTGTGTGCAGGCTGAATACCTGCCATTTGTCAGAGAGATGCTGTGAAGCTCTGGCCTCAGTTCTCAGCTCCAACTCCTCTAGTCTGAGAGAGCTGGACATGAGTACCAATGATCTGCAGAATTCAGGAGTGAAGCTGCTCTCTGCTGGACTGGGGAGTCCACACTGTACACTGGAAAATCTCAGGTCAGTTTTACCCAATGGTCAAACAGTTACACCACAAGGTTCAATATCAGAAGACTTTTAACAGATTTACAACCATAAAAGTGCGCACGTAAATTGAAGCAGCATGCAACTGACACCCCCTAGCGCTCAAATGCTGCCTAAAGGTCAGTCCACACTGAACGCGTTATGTTCGCTAGAGGTGTAGAAAATCCGCATTTTTGCATAGGGAACCATTGGTTTAGGGCAGCGGTTTTCAATAGGTGAGGCGTGCCTTAGGGGTGGAGACCGGACCGAGCAAATATCGTAGGAAATATGATCCTGAATGCGTTTCTGGTTTTCTGTGGAGAGCGATCTCCACATAGGCTCCACAAAGGCTATGAAAGTCCTAATCTCCTTCACCTCCATCTACTTATGTGAGTGTGGGTTTTCCGCACTGACCCTGATAAAAAAAAATACAGATCAAGCCTGCAGGTGGAAGACGACTTGCGTTTATTTTAGAGCTGTCAGTTAAACGCGTTATTAACGGCGTTAACGCAAACCAAATTTAACGGCGTTAAAATTTTTATCGCGCGATTAACGTAATTATTTTATTAAAAAAAAAATAATAATAATCTTTTTTTGGCTCAAAACAAAGAAGCAGTAGCCTGACTGCTATGTTCAAATGACATTTGTTCAAAGCAGTCGTTTAATTGCACTATAGGCTCTTTTTTTGTATCGTCCTGTTTTGATCAGTATATGCCAATGTTGTTATCAATAAAAAATCATTTGCGCAAGGCAAGCCGATGCACTTCACCATGTTGATAAGAGAATTAAAATGAGAAGAATTATGGGACAAAAAAATCAAGGGATATTTAGCATAGAAAAAGAATTTGCGATTAATCGCGATTAATAATAGTTAACTATGACATTAATGCGATTAATCACGATTAAATATTTTAATCGCTTGACAGCTCTAGTTTATTTCTCTCTGCAGTGCAGCCCCGCATCGGACAACTCTGCGCATCAAAAGCGAGGCCTCATTGTTCTCACTGATATGGACGATTAAATTGAAAGTCAAAGTTGTTTCGTCTTGAATTCATAAATTGGTTGGGCCATAGGGCTGATGCCTCTCGTAGCGCAAATTATGTGAATTTGGCGCATTTTGTTTGTTGATTAAATCGGAGGATTTATGTGGCTGAAATCGTTAACAAATTTCCTTCATCTCCTTCAAAAGTGTGCTTACAACCCAGACACACAGCGCCGATTTCAGCCATCGGGTGTCGTCGGTTGGAGCTTTGTTTTGTTGACTTGTGGATAGGCCTACTGATGATTGATTTTAAATCGCCTCAATTTGGCCTGCATGAAATTGGAAATTATTTGCTGTTGCAACGAATCGTTGATGAGTGCAATTTTAAAAAAGTTGTGGAAATAAAATGTCTTCAAATACAATATTAAAAAATATTTACATTTGATTAGTTACTGAAAGTCATCATTGCCTGGAACACACAAAAAATGGAAATAACTGAAGAGGCGTGTGTTAGGTCTGGCGGACAGGATTTTTATTTATTCTTTTGGGGGAGGGGGGGGGGGCTCGGCTGTCCTTACCTACTCTAAGGGGAGGCTCACATTCACCCAATCTGAAAACCCCTGGTTTAGGGCCGTATATGCGTTACACGCTCTTAAGCAGCACATTAGGCGCGTTAGACGCATTTTCCTCACCTAAATAACTCGCCCAACACACCTACGCGCAGAGTTCAAAGAATGTAACTTTTTACGCTCCTACGCGTGACACTTATCCGCGATAGCCAATCAGCATTGAGCTTGACCCGACGTCACTGGCAGAGAGACGGAGGACAGGCGCTCCGCAGCTCATATGGAGCGCCTGTACTTGGTGTCCTGACGGTAGATCCTGGCACCAACCCGGGTCAGCAGGTCATCAAACGTGGCCCCAGTCAACTGAAAGTACCACTGGAACCGGCCGTCATCCAGGCGGAGTTCCTGGAGGAGGTGGTGAAACCCACCCAGCTGTGAGCGCCTACGGAGGATGTCATGCTCCTAAACACGACGGCGTTTGGGTTTCCTGCTCTCCTCGAACTCCCACAACAAGTACAGCGCAGCGATGGTGGTGATCTCAGCCATGTTTGTGGAGCAAAAGAAAAGGAGCGGGGAAATTAAGTTTTGGGCGGGCTCGTCTAGCACCGTAGGCGCGTTAGGCGTGTTGAACCATTTTTGTGACACACAATGATGAAGCAGCAGGTAAGGGCTAATCCTACGAGCGTAACGCGTTCAGTGTGGCCGTACATTTTAGTTCTCGTGCTCGCAAAGTCATTCCTGAACGCTATGATGTTTATTCCCCTCACCACACAATATACATAATATATAAAACTCCTAATTGTATACAAAACATTGCTTTAGATTAACTTAATAACATGTATTACAATACAATACATAATATACAAAATACTGCATCAAAAAGTTATATTAATGTACAAAACGACTTTTCAAACACTGCAAAACAACTATCTGATTGTTAGATATTTGAAACCCAATTTGAATAACCACAATTTCTTCATTATGTAATAAGTTGAGGATGTAAGTTATTTTAATCACAGTTCCTGACATCTTCTCTTTATTTTGTGTGAAGGCTGAATGGCTGCCATCTGTCAGAGAGATGCTGTGAAGCTCTGGCCTCAGTTCTCAGCTCCAACTCCTCTAGTCTGAGAGAGCTGGACCTGAGTACCAATGATCTGAAGGATTCAGGAGTGAAGCTGCTCTCTGCTGGACTGGGGAGTCCACACTGTACACTGGAAACTCTCAGGTCAGTTTTACCCAATGGTCAAACAGTTACACCACAAGGTTCAATATCAGAAGACATTTAACAAATTAACATCCATAAAAGTGTGCATATGAAATGAAGCAGCACGCAACTGACACCCCCAAGCGCACAAATGCTGTCTAAAGGTACGGCCACACTGAACGTGTTGCGCGCGTTAGAGGCTTTAGTAAATCCACATCTTTGCGTAGGGAACCATTGGTTTAGGGCAGCGGTTTTCAATAGGTGAGGCGTGCCTTAAGGGTGGAGACCGGACCGAGCAAATATCGTTGGAAATATGATCCTGAATGCGTTTCTGGTTTCCTGTGGAGAGCGATCTCCACATAGGCTCCACAAAGGCTATGAAAGTCCTAATCTCCTTCACCTCCACCTACTTATGTGAGTGTGGGTTTTCCGCACTGACCCTGATAAAAAAAAATACAGATCAAGCCTGCAGGTGGAAGACGACTTGCGTTTATTTTAGAGCTGTCAGTTAAACGCGTTATTAACGGCGTTAACGCAAACCAAATTTAACGGCGTTAAAAATTTTATCGCGCGATTAACGTAATTATTTTATTAAAAAAAAGAAAATTCTTTTTTTGGCTCAAAACAAAAAAGCAGTAGCCTGACTGCTATGTTCAAATGACATTTGTTCAAAGCAGTCGTTTAATTGCACTATAGGCTCTTTTTTTGTATCGTCCTGTTTTGATCAGTATATGCCAATGTTGTTATCAATAAAAAATCATTTGCACAAGGCAAGCCGATGCACTTCACCATGTTGATAAGAGAATTAAAATGAGAAGAATTATGGGACAAAATAATCAAGGGATATTTAGCATAGAAAAATAATTTGCGATTAATCGCGATTAATAATAGTTAACTATGACATTAATGCGATTAATCACGATTAAATATTTTAATCGCTTGACAGCTCTAGTTTATTTCTCTCTGCAGTGCAGCCCCGCATCGGACAACTCTGCGCATCAAAAGCGAGGCCTCATTGTTCTCACTGATATGGACGATTAAATTGAAAGTCAAAGTTGTTTCGTCTTGAATGCATAAATTGGTTGGGCCATAGGGCTGATGCCTCTCGTAGCGCAAATTATGTGAATTTGGCGCATTTTGTTTGTTGATTAAATCGGAGGATTTATGTGGCTGAAATCGTTAACAAATTTCCTTCATCTCCTTCAAAAGTGTGCTTACAACCCAGACACACAGCGCCGATTTCAGCCATCGGGTGTCGTCGGTTGGAGCTTTGTTTTGTTGACTTGTGGATAGGCCTACTGATGATTGATTTTAAATCGCCTCAATTTGGCCTGCATGAAATTGGAAATTATTTGCTGTTGCAACGAATCGTTGATGAGTGCAATTTTAAAAAAGTTGTGGAAATAAAATGTCTTCAAATACAATATTAAAAAATATTTACATTTGATTAGTTACTGAAAGTCATCATTGCCTGGAACACACAAAAAATGGAAATAACTGAAGAGGCGTGTGTTAGGTCTGGCGGACAGGATTTTTATTTATTCTTTTGGGGGAGGGGGGGGGGGCTCGGCTGTCCTTACCTACTCTAAGGGGAGGCTCACATTCACCCAATCTGAAAACCCCTGGTTTAGGGCCGTATATGCGTTACACGCTCTTAAGCAGCACATTAGGCGCGTTAGACGCATTTTCCTCACCTAAATAACTCGCCCAACACACCTACGCGCAGAGTTCAAAGAATGTAACTTTTTACGCTCCTACGCGTGACACTTATCCGCGATAGCCAATCAGCATTGAGCTTGACCCGACGTCACTGGCAGAGAGACGGAGGACAGGCGCTCCGCAGCTCATATGGAGCACCTGTACTTGGTGTCCTGACGGTAGATCCTGGCACCAACCCGGGTCAGCAGGTCATCAAACGTGGCCCCAGTCAACTGAAAGTACCACTGGAACCGGCCGTCATCCAGGCGGAGTTCCTGGAGGAGGTGGTGAAACCCACCCAGCTGTGAGCGCCTACGGAGGATGTCATGCTCCTAAACACGACGGCGTTTGGGTTTCCTGCTCTCCTCGAACTCCCACAACAAGTACAGCGCAGCGATGGTGGTGATCTCAGCCATGTTTGTGGAGCAAAAGAAAAGGAGCGGGGAAATTAAGTTTTGGGCGGGCTCGTCTAGCACCGTAGGCGCGTTAGGCGTGTTGAACCATTTTTGTGACACACAATGATGAAGCAGCAGGTAAGGGCTAATCCTACGAGCGTAACGCGTTCAGTGTGGCCGTACATTTTAGTTCTCGTGCTCGCAAAATCATTCCTGAACGCTATGATGTTTATTCCCCTCACCACACAATATACATAATATATAAAACTCCTAATTGTATACAAAACATTGCTTTAGATTAACTTAATAACATGTATTACAATACAATACATAATATACAAAATACTGCATCAAAAAGTTATATTAATGTACAAAACGACTTTTCAAACACTGCAAAACAACTATCTGATTGTTAGATATTTGAAACCCAATTTGAATAACCACAATTTCTTCATTATGTAATAAGTTGAGGATGTAAGTTATTTTAATCACAGTTCCTAACCTGTTCTCTTTATTTTGTGTGAAGGCTGAATGGCTGCCATCTGTCAGAGAGATGCTGTGAAGCTCTGGCCTCAGTTCTCAGCTCCAACTCCTCTAGTCTGAGAGAGCTGGACCTGAGTACCAATCATCTGAAGGATTCAGGAGTGAAGCTGCTCTCTGCTGGACTGGGGAGTCCACACTGTACACTGGAAACTCTCAGGTCAGTTTTACCCAATGGTCAAACAGTTACACCACAAGGTTCAATATCAGAAGACATTTAACAAATTAACATCCATAAAAGTGTGCATATGAAATGAAGCAGCACGCAACTGACACCCCCAAGCGCACAAATGCTGTCTAAAGGTACGGCCACACTGAACGTGTTGCGCGCGTTAGAGGCTTTAGTAAATCCACATCTTTGCGTAGGGAACCATTGGTTTAGGGCAGCGGTTTTCAATAGGTGAGGCGTGCCTTAAGGGTGGAGACCGGACCGAGCAAATATCGTTGGAAATATGATCCTGAATGCGTTTCTGGTTTTCTGTGGAGAGCGATCTCCACATAGGCTCCACAAAGGCTATGAAAGTCCTAATCTCCTTCACCTCCACCTACTTATGTGAGTGTGGGTTTTCCGCACTGACCCTGATAAAAAAAAATACAGATCAAGCCTGCAGGTGGAAGACGACTTGCGTTTATTTTAGAGCTGTCAGTTAAACGCGTTATTAACGGCGTTAACGCAAACCAAATTTAACGGCGTTAAAAAATTTATCGCGCGATTAACGTAATTATTTTATTAAAAAAAAGAAAAAAAAGAAAATTCTTTTTTTGGCTCAAAACAAAAAAGCAGTAGCCTGACTGCTATGCTCAAATGACATTTGTTCAAAGCAGTCGTTTAATTGCACTATAGGCTCTTTTTTTGTATCGTCCTGTTTTGATCAGTATATGCCAATGTTGTTATCAATAAAAAATCATTTGCACAAGGCAAGCCGATGCACTTCACCATGTTGATAAGAGAATTAAAATGAGAAGAATTATGGGACAAAATAATCAAGGGATATTTAGCATAGAAAAATAATTTGCGATTAATCGCGATTAATAATAGTTAACTATGACATTAATGCGATTAATCACGATTAAATATTTTAATCGCTTGACAGCTCTAGTTTATTTCTCTCTGCAGTGCAGCCCCGCATCGGACAACTCTGCGCATCAAAAGCGAGGCCTCATTGTTCTCACTGATATGGACGATTAAATTGAAAGTCAAAGTTGTTTCGTCTTGAATGCATAAATTGGTTGGGCCATAGGGCTGATGCCTCTCGTAGCGCAAATTATGTGAATTTGGCACATTTTGTTTGTTGTTTAAATCTGAGGATTTATGTGGCTGAAATCGTTAACAAATTTCCTTCATCTCCTTCAAAAGTGTGCTTACAACCCAGACACACAGCACCGATTTCAGCCATCGGGCGTCGTTGGTTGTAGCTTTGTTTTGTTGACTTGTGGATAGGCCTACTGATGATTGATTTTAAATCGCCTCAATTTGGCCTGCATGAAATTGGAAATTATTTGCTGTTGCAACGAATCGTTTATGAATGCACTTTTAAAAAAGTTGTGGAAATAAAATGTCTTCAAATACAATCTAAAAAAATATTTACATTTGATTAGTTACTGAAAGTCATCATTGCCTGGAACACACAAAAAATGGAAATAACTGAAGAGGCGTGTGTTAGGTCTGGCGGACAGGATTTTTATTTATTCTTTTGGGGGAGGGGGGGGGGGGGCTCGGCTGTCCTTACCTACTCTAAGGGGAGGCTCACATTCACCCAATCTGAAAACCCCTGGTTTAGGGCCGTATATGCGTTAAACGCTCTTAAGCAGCACATTAGGCGCGTTAGACGCATTTTCCTCACCTAAATAACGCGCCCAACACACCTACGCGCAGAGTTCAAAGAATGTAACTTTTTACGCTCCTACGCATGACACTTATCCGCGATAGCCAATCAGCATTGAGCTTGACCCGACGTCACTGGCAGAGAGACGGAGGACAGGCGCTCCGCAGCTCATATGGAGCGCCTGTACTTGGTGTCCTAACGGTAGATCCTGGCACCAACCCGGGTAAGCAGGTCATCAAACATGACCCCAGTCAACTGAAAATACGTCTGGAACCGGCCGTCATCCAGGCGGAGTTCCTGGAGGAGGTGGTGAAACCCACCCAGTTGTGAGCGCCTACGGAGGATGTCATGCTCCCAATCACGACGGCGTTTGGGGTTCCTGCTCTCCTCGAACTCCTAATTATATACAAAACATTGCTTTAGATTAACTTAATAACATGTATTACAATACAATACATAATATACAAAATACTGCATCAAGAAGTTATATTAATATACAAAACGACTTTTCAAACACTGCAAAACAACTATCTTATTGTTAGACATTTGAATAACCACAATTTCTTCATTATGTAATGAGTTGAGGATGTAAGTTATTTTAATCACAGTTCCTAACCTGTTCTCTTTATTGTGTGTTCAGGCTGAATGGCTGCCATCTGTCAGAGAGATGCTGTGAAGCTCTGGCCTCAGTTCTCAGCTCCAACTCCTCTAGTCTGAGAGAGCTGGACCTGAGTAACAATGATCTGCAGGATTCAGGAGTGAAGCTGCTCTCTGCTGGACTGGGGAGTCCACACTGTACACTGGAAACCCTCAGGTCAGTTTTACTCAATGGTCAAACAGTTACACCACAAGGTTCAATATCAGGAGACATTTAACAGATTAACATCCATAAAAGTGCGCATATGAAATGAAGCAGCACGCAACTGACACCCGCAGGCGCACAAATGCTGTATAAAGGTACGGCCACACTGAACGCTTTACGCGCGTTAGAGGCTTTAGTAAATCCACATCTTTGCGTAGGGAACCATTGGTTTAGACGTCTAGATGCGTTAAACGCGCTAAAGCAGCACGTTAGGCGCGTTAGACGCGTTTTACGCACCTAAATAACTCGCCCAACACACCCACGAGCGGAGTTAAAAAAAATGGAACTTTTTACGCTCCTACGCGTGACACTTAGCCGCGACAGCCAATCAGCATTGAGCTTGACCCGACGTCACTGGCAAAGAGACGGAGGACAGGCTCTCCGCAGCTCATATGGAGCGCCTGTACTTGGTGTCCTGACGGTAGATCCTGGCACCAACCCGGGTCAGCAGGTCATCAAACATGACCCCAGTCAACTGAAAATACGTCTGGAACCGGCCGTCATCCAGGCGGAGTTCCTGGAGGAGGTGGTGAAACCCACCCAGCTGTGAGCGCCTACGGAGGATGTCATGCTCCCAAACACGACGGCGTTTGGGTTTCCTGCTCTCCTGGAACTCCCACAACAAGTACAGCGCAGCGATGGTGGTGATCTCAGACATGTTTGTGGAGCAAAAGAAAAGGAGCGGGGGAAAATAAGTTTTGGGCGGGCTCATCTAGCTCCGTAGGCGCGTTAGGCGTGTTGAACCATTTTTGTGACACACAATGATGAAGCAGCAGGTTAGGCCTAATCCTACGAGCGTAACGCGTTCAGTGTGGCCGTACATTTTAGTTCTCGTGCTAGCAAAGTGTTTTCCTGATTGCTATGATGTTTATTCCCCTCACAACACAATATACATAATAATGGAATAAAACTTCTAATTATACAGAAAACTAGAGATGTCCCGATCTAATTTTTTAGCTCCTGATCCGATTCCGATATTTTCATGTTGCTCCTGATCCGATCCCGATATTTCCCGATACTGGATTTTCGATATTGATTTCCGATATCACTTTTTGTGTTGACAAACAATATTTAATTTCCTGTACATTAAGAAATAGACAGGCATCCAAGCTGCGTTCAATAGCTTTTATTCTATCACGTTAACATAACATAACATAAGCATTACTTGTAAACATAACCTAAAGTAAAGTTTTGGTTACTTAACTTATTTGAGGCAACAAGTTTCCACCCCTTTTTCAAGTAAGCTGATTATTTTTTACAATGTGGGCGGGTAATAATAGTGTAGAGCTTCTTATTTCCTCCATCTTAATCTACTGCACTGACTTCTTCAGTTCAGTGCAGGTTTTGTTTAATGAAAACCAACATCTGCACCATCTCGGCTGACAACCGGTTCCTTTTCTCATCAAGGACATTCGCACTGCACTAAACAGTCTCTCACTGTCCACCGATGTACAAGGTGCACAAAGAAGCTTTGTGGCTGTATCAGCCAGTGCGGGTCGCTGTGTAGCATGTGCCCGCCAGTCGTGTAGAGGATTCTCTGCCCTTGGGATAGTTTTGTTCAGCCAGCATTGAGAAGAGCCGTGGAATAATCCATAATAATGTAAGGTTTAGAAGTTAAATATTTGAAAGTTGTGGAATAAATTAATATCATTTATATTGGAGTTAATTTTTCTAGAAATGTACTTACAATGTCAGTTAATCATTTACATATTTATGTCACACAATTATTACTTACATATTTACATCTTTACATATTTAACACAGTCAGGATATTCTGTTGAATCTGCCTCTCTGATTCCCTCACGTTTACCTCAGTCTTAATTCTAGCTTCTGATTGGTTAGTTCAGTCACGTGATGGGTCCGAACAAGGAAGTGTTTGAATATGTAGTGAGTGTAACATAATTCACCTACAGTATTTTGTTATGTGTTGTTCTTTCCACTGTGTTAGGCATGTCGTTTACTGTGGTTCAGGGATCCCTGTCCCTTTAAGGATTACGAGCGTCTCATGACGTCACAGCCCGATGCGGGATTCGTTTACTTGCAGCACGTTTTGATTTCCTGGTTTCTCTAACTCAATAAACGAGTCACACAACTGTGTGCTCAACGTGCGAAATTATATCTCTCATTCAACGCAATTTCCACATACATATATATAGAAAAAATATGGATAGATAAATATGTATCGGCCATGAAATTGAATGAGATCGGCCGATCCCGATCTACCTTAAAAACCCAGTATCGGGCCCGATCCGATCCGAGGATCGGGATCGGGACATCCCTACATAAAACACTGTTTAGATTAACTGATAACATGCATTACAATCAGGGCCGTTGCACCAAATCCTGGGCCCCTATACTATAGGTACTGATGGACCCCCCTGCTCTAAGTTGTTGACGGGGGGGGGGGGGGGTATGGAGCGATTGTTGACGGGGGGGGGGGGGGAGACGTGGCCAATGGGTCATTTTTTTTTTTTTTTTTTTTTTTTTTTTCTTTTCATGGGCCCCCCCTCTGCCTTGGGCCCCCCCCACAACTGTCCCCTTTGTCCCCGCAGTCCGTCGGCCCTGATTACAATACAATGCATAATATTAATGAAACTGCAAAAAAAAGTATTATTAATATCCAAAACGACTTTTCCAACGCTGAAAAACAACTATCTTATTGTTAGACATTTGAAACCTAATTTGAATAACCACATTTCTTCATTATGTAATAAGTCGAAGTTGAAGATATTTTAATCACAGTTCCTAACCTGTTCTCTTTATTTTGTGTGAAGGCTGAATGGCTGCCATCTGTCAGAGAGATGCTGTGAAGCTCTGGCCTCAGTTCTCAGCTCCAACTCCTCTAGTCTGAGAGAGCTGGACCTGAGAACCAATGATCTGCAGGATTCAGGAGTGAAGCTGCTCTCTGCTGGACTGGGGAGTCCCCACTGTACACTGGAAACTCTCAGGTCCGTTATCAGCCTCTTCAAACTGTGTCCTGGGGTTGTTTAATATGTAAGGGATGGTCCACGAATAGTTGGACCGTTATCGAAAAATAAGTCATAAAACGGTATGCATGTTATACATGTTATGTAACACTGGCCAGCAGATGTTAGGGTTAGGGGTTGACCTGTTAACTACTAGTATGTTATGTTTGTTATATGTTATGTAACACTGGCCAGCAGATGTTAGGGTTAGGGGTTGACCTGCTAACTACTAGTATGTTATGTATGTTATATGTTATGTAGCTCTGGTCAGCTGATGTGAGGGTTAGGGGTTGACCTGTTAACTACTAGTATGTTATGTTTGTTATATGTCATGTAACACTGGCCAGCAGATGTTAGGGTTAGGGGTTGACCTGTTAACTACTAGTATGTTATGTATGATATATGTTATGTAGCTCTGGTCAGCTGATGTTAGGGTTAGGGGTTGACCTGTTAACTACTAGTATGTTATGTTTGTTATATGTTATGTAGCTCTGGTCAGCTGATTTGAGGGTTAGGGGTTGACCTGTTAACTACTAGTATGTTATGTTTGTTACATGTTACGTAACTCTGGTCAGCAGATGTGAGCTGAGGAGTTGTCAGATTAGTGTAGACATGGGGATGAGGCTTTAGCCGTGCTGTGATCTGAATATAATGTACACCTCATCATAGAGCTTCACTGGCACGTGGTAAAGTGAATCATATTGAACATTAAAGATGGACTTTATTATCTTCACATTAGTTTGGTGTAGTTCTGCTCATGTCCGATGCATTTCTGTTGCTCTTTTGCCGGCTGACAAAACTCTCCCTGGTTCTACACAATGTTAGAACCTGTGAAGAAACGGTCTCAGCGTACCAAACACATCGGGTACGCTCCTTACTCTAACCGAACAATATCTCATTGAGTTGTAGCTATTGAGAAAGGAGCATTTGTCCAAGTCAAGGAAGTTCTGATGTCTGTGATGATGTCGTCTCCCCACTTCCTCTTCCTGTTCTCCTTGTCCTCTTTTCTCCTTGTCCTCCAAATGGAATGAATACGCTTTATAAACATGGTTAGTTTAGTATGAACTGCTCTCAACCAGAATTAACATAATAAAGTGTGTGTGTGTGTGTGTGTGTGTGGGTGTGGGTGTGTGTGTGTGTAGCTTGTCTGGCTGCCTGGTCACACAGGAAGGCTGTGCATCTCTGGCCTCAGCTCTGAGCTCCAACCCCTCCCATCTGAGAGAGCTGGACCTGAGCTACAATCACCCAGGAGACTCTGGAGCTGCGCTGCTCTCTGCTGGACTGGAGGATCCACGCTGGAGACTGGACACTCTCAGGTATGGAGAGGACAGCTCACCACTGAGGGACAAAGTCTCCTACAAGGATTCAAGCTGCTAGATGAAGTGGTTTGAAGAGGCAGCTGTCACTCACGTTGTGTAGAACGTTATGAGAAGGCAGATGAAGGTGAATGTTTCAACATGCTGCTCTCACTTTGTTTCCCCCCCAGTGTGGAGCACGGTGGAGTGTGGAGGCTGAAACCAGCTCCACAGAGATGTGAGTGTCTGTTTGATTCATCACATCACACACTCACTATTGAGATGGAAAGTCCATCCACACAGCAGGAAGTGAGGTCACATCCTACTGGGAATGAAGATGATGGCTGACATCATGTATCTTAGGTCTATTAATACTGTCCACCATCACAGTTAAACCTGCTTGTATAAAACCCAGCAGGTATCACATTGTTACATTGAGGGGGTGACGGGGCTGAGGGGGAGGACTAGGGGGGAGGGGGAGGGGGGGTGCCCGGCTGAGGGGGGGCTGAGGGTTAGGACTAGGGGTGAGGGGAGGGGGAAGGGGGTGAAGGAGCTGAGGGGGAGGGGGGGAGGGAGGGGGGGTGACCGGCTGAGGGGGGAGGGGGAGGGGGGGGTGAATGGGCTGAGGGGGGGGACCGGGCTGAGGGGGGGGACTAGGGGTGAGGGGAGGGGGGGTGACGGGGCTGAGGGGGAGGGGGGGGGGTGTCCGGCTGAGGGGAAGGGGGGTGAAGGGGCTGAGGGGGAGGGGGAAGACTAGGGGTGAGGGGGGTTGGTGAGGGGGAGGGGGAGGGGGGGTGAAGGGGCTGAGGGGGAGGGGGGGCTGAAGAGAGCGATCACAAAAAGACTCTGAAAGAGAATAAAAAGGAGAAGAGCAGCCTGGATCCAAGGAGAGATGTTTGTTGTTGATGTATTCATAATATTGTTGTTGATGTTTTCATAACGTTATTGTTGAGGTTTGTGTATCTATGTATTGTGGCCCACCCGGTTGGCTGAGAGGCTGGTTGACACGGTAAGTAGGCACGGATGAGGCGAGTATAAAGCCGGTCACGGCGTTTCTTTAACAATGAGTAAAGTATGAGCAATCGAGTCTCTAGGCTAGGGTCTCCGTGAGCCTCGTAGCCGTCGTGGGGGTGTGCGTCTCCTACTCCGTTGTCGGGGGGTCGCCTCCCTGCAGTCAGTCCTCGGGTCTGCTTTATCCCCTCCACGCTTTCCTCTCGCCGGGTGTTTCCCATCCAGCTGATCAGGATCAGCTGGAGAACGCTCCCCGTCCCTGGGTGGCGCCGGTACACGCCCTCTACCGGTTGCCACAGTATGTCTACATATCTATATGTATGTATGTGTTCATATCTATGTATATGTACACAGTGCGCAGGAGAACAGTACTAGTGATGATGATGATGAGGATGAAGAATGGTTCAGCAGCTCATCATGTCTGGTTCTCCCTCAGATGCCTGTGACCTCACACTGGACCCCAACACGGCCCACAGACTCCTCTCTCTGTCTGAGGACAACAGGAAGGTGACGCGCGTTGGAGAGGGCCAGTCGTATCCGGATCACCCAGACAGATTTGACTCCTGGGTCCAGGTGTTGGGTAGAGAGGCTCTGACTGGCCGCTGTTACTGGGAGGTAGAGAGGGAAGGACGGGTTGTTATAGGAGTGACATACAGAGGAATCACAAGGAGAGGACGGGGTGATGACAGCAAGCTTGGAGGGAACAACAAGTCCTGGGTTCTTCTTTGTACTGATGGTGGTTACTCTGCCCGGTACAACGGTAGTTATACAGACCTCCCTCTCCGCCCCGCTGGCTCCACCAGAGTAGGAGTGTATCTGGACCGGCCTGCTGGCTCTCTGTCCTTCTACAGAGTGTCCCCAGGTGGAGGAGGGTCCTCAGACACACTGACACGCCTCCACACCTTCTGCTCCTCCTTCACCCAGGAGGACCTCCTCCCGGGGGTGGGGGTATGGTCAGTGGGGTCCTCAGCGTCTCTGTGTCGGTTTTAGAAAAAAAAAACGGGCCCGGTGCCCCGGGGGTAAAAAAAGAAGTTGTATGTGTATGTATGTGCGTTTGTGGTATGTATATGTGTGTGTTTATATGTGTATATGAGGTGTTTGTATGCCGCCCCGGCATACAAACACCTCATATACACGTTCACACACACATAAAAAAAACACATACGCACACACACATTCTCTCTCTCTCTCTCTCTCTCTCTCTCTCTCTCTCTCTCTCTCTCTCTCTCTCTCTCTCTCTCTCTCTCTCTCTCTGTCTCTGTCTCTGTCTCTGTCTCGCTCTCGCTCTCTCTCTCTCTTCTTTAAAGTATAGCATGATAAACCATGAAAATACTTTTAAGATCTCCCATAGTTAGATAAGCACATTTATTATTGTAATTGTATATAAAATACCTATTGAAGGTTAATCTTTGTATAATTTCAGACTTCACCAGTTTTGGTCATCAGGACTCTGATATCATCATTTTTGTCATAATCCTGATTTACGACCTGATTTAAAGCAGATTTTATATTTTAATCATAATAACCAAGAGGTCTGTGGGATAATGTTGCATGTTGTAAATGACTTTAAACGGATTCTTGATTTTTCGTGTTCTGTTGGGAACCAAGCGGCCGCAGAACATGTTCAGTTATTAAAGATACGTGCTCACCTGTTGATGATTTGTAAAGTCTGCTGCTTCTATTGTTTTAGTCCTCGTGTTTATTGTGTACATGGAAGGGACTATTTTTCTGTCTTATTTGTTAATGAAGCATAATTGCAATAAACAACTCGGTGGATCCAACTGAATGTTCTCGTGTGTTCAGCCGATGATTTCTCGTTTTATTAGTGAATAACAAGTCCATAAGTGCCTTAAGAAAAGTTATTAATCGAACAACAAATGTTTTTCCGATATTATTGTTGGACCTCCTCCCTGGCTTTTGGTTGGGGGGGGGGGGGGGGTTCTCAGTGTCTCTGTGTCGGTTGTAGAAAGAAACCACAGACAGACGGCCGGACACACACTCTGTCTCTCTCTCTCTCTCTCTCTCCCCGTCTCACTCTCTCTCCCCCTCTCTCTCTCTCTCTCTCTCTTTCTCTCCATCTCTATTATTGTGCAATAGTTCAGTTAAAGGCTGTAGGTAAAACACAATGAGATAGACTACATGTCTCGTACGTGCCGTCACGCTCCTGTAACTAGCGTGGACAAGACCGCCAATCTCCCCACCGGCATAACTGAAACTCTCCACATGTCCAAACTTATAATGGTGTTCACCTCTTTGGATGCTTTTATCCTCCCCTTGGAAAAAAACTAACATTAACCAACTTCTTCACAAAAGTGTATAGTTTTCTTTGCATGAAAAAATTATCATTTAAATCCAATTCGATCTCATAGGTCCCATGGGCTCTACCGGAAGGGGCGTGGCTTCGCCACTCTGTAGGTCCATGACTAGCCCTAGGCTAACGTCCTGCCTAACACTTTACCCGGGATAACGTCAAACTGTTGCCGTGTTAACGGGACTAAACACCAACCGCCGCAGTGTGGGCAGCTGGGGCTGGGGGAGGGCTGCGGGGGGACGGGGCGCGCCACCCCTCCTCGTCCCAGCCGCCGGCGTGGCCGTCGACGGGCCTGACGTCGGAGGGCGGCGGAGGACGGGGTCCCCGAATGGCGCTCCAACGGCCCCCTACGACGGATCAGGTGGGGGCCCCGAAGGAGGTGGTCCCCGACCACACCCCCAGGGCTCCTGCTGACTCTGGGGCCTGGCAGACGAGGGCCTTCGCTAAGGATTCTGGGGGTTCTCCTGTTCTAGGGGGTGGGACCGTTTCGGGGCCCTCCTGGGTCATTAGTGGTTGGTAAACTAATCAGGGTTCATGGGTTGGGGTTTATCGATGTCGGGGTGTGTTGGTGACTCTTGTGTTCATGTTGTGTTCATTGCACCATTACTGAAAGTGTTAGTGTGGTTGAATGGCGGCGTGTGTTCTAGTGTGTACCGTGCTGGTGTTATTAAAGGCAGCTCCGTTGTCCAGCGGTTTGTGGGGCGCGGAGCTGCGGCCGACTGCTAAACCTGGGCTCCCGTCTCGTCCTTCACCTGCTGCTCGCCACAATATGATTGTTGAAGTTAAACGGATTGAATTATGGAACATGATTGTCTGGTGGGCTCATGTTTAAAAGGATTATGGTGGGATGTTATTATTTAAATGAGAAGTAAATATTATATATTTATAATTAGAAGTAAGCTTAAGTAAAAAAAAACGGAATAACATTAAGAACGACAAAAGTAGGAGGATTTATTTTACACTTTGATTAATTTAAGGGAAATAAGGAAATTATAAAAAAAATAATTCACATCTCGAAGTCTCTGCCTTCCTGTGTTCAGCACTTGGGTCCCCACTTCCTGTTCCATAACAAAAACCTTCAATGGGCGCCTGTTCCTTCTCCCTTTAAATTTGTTTATTTGTTTACCATGATTTATTTTGTGTGTGTGTGTGTGTGTGTGTGTGTGTGTGTGTGTGTGTGTGTGTGTGTGTGTGTGTGTGTGTGTGTGTGTGTGTGTGTGTGTGTGTGTGTGTGTGTGTGTGAGAGACACACAACACATCCCTTTTATTTCATTTGCAGCAGACCTCTGAACACTAGAAAAGCAGAATTACCTCGTGGTGACGGACTATTACTCAAGGGACCTCGAAATAGCTCACCTCTCTTCAACGTCCAGCATACAAGTCATCAACAGGCTCAAAGCAGGCTCAATGTTCCTGAGATGGGGGATACCACTCCAACCGGTGAGTGACAACATTCACATCCGGTGAGGTCCAAGACTTTAGTGAGAAGTCTGGTTCTGCCCCTACTACAACTAGCCCTCACCGCCCCCAGGTGACCGGCGCAGCAGAACGGGCTGTTCAGACGGCCAAGCACATCCTGAAGCAGCCGGTCCACATCTGGCTCTGTTGTGTCCCAGAGCTACCCCTAGGGCAGCAGCCGGTGGGAGCCCAGCTCAGCTCATGACCGGGAGACGCATCAGAACTACACTTCCTGTGTTGGAAGAGAAGCCACAGCCTGCACCTGTTGACAGACGACGGGTTCAGGAAAGAGACGCACAGACAAAGTCGTCCCGCCGGATCTACCACGGCCACCGCCACTCTGCATGTCCGCTTCCACCCCTTCATCAGGGCCAGGACGTCAGGGTCCAGACTGGGGAGAAGGACTGGAGAACCCCGGGTACAGAGGTCGTACCCGGTGGTGACGGACAGCGGCGCAGTGCCGCGGCCACACCGGAGACACCCGCAGGCCTTACCTCAGTCTGCACATCGGTCTGACCGACAGGAGCCGCGGCCTGAGAGACCTACACCCCCGCCAAGTGGGCCTTCTCCCGCGGCCAGTCCTGCCCCTCAGCGACCGGCCACCAGGCTAGAGGGCCCCCGGCCGAGCCGTGGCCCCGCACCCCCGCATACACCGCCGCACGGCGGGGCACCGGGGACCTCCAGGGGCCCTGAGGTCAGACGTCCTTCCAGGTGTGGGGACACTTAGCTCTTAGGCCGGCTTTAATACACAAAGAAAGAGGAAGGTGGGAAGTGAAGACATGGATGGTGTAGGTTATATGTTATCAGGCTGACAGTATGGACATTGTTATTGTTGAGTTTTCATACGGACACACAGCGGTTATAAGTACTGCACTTATTATGATGTGGGGAGATGGAAGTGGACTCTCCTGGTCCTGGTCCTGGTCCACCGGGTCCTGGTCCACCGGGTCCTGGTCCTGGTCCTTGTCCACCGGGTCCTGGTCCTGGTCCTTGTCCACTGGGTCTTGGTCCTGGTCCACTGGGTCCTGGTCCTGGTCCACCTGGTCCTGGTCCTGGTCCACCTGGTCCTGGTTCTGGTCCTGGTCCACCGGGTGCTGGTCCTGGTCTTCCGGGTCCTGTTCCTGGTCCTGGTCCACCGGGTCCTGGTTCTGGTCCTGGTCCTGGTCCTGGTCCACCGGGTCCTGGTCCACCGGGTCCTGGTCCTGGTCCTTGTCCACTGGGTCTTGGTCCTGGTCCACCGGGTCCTGGTTCTGGTCCTGGACCTGGTCTATATATGTGTATCTGTGGTGTGTGCCTGCATATGGTGTGAATCTATATGGTGTATTGGTGTATGTCTGTATGGTGTGTGTGTGTGTGTGTCTGTGTGCGTTAACGTGTGTGGTGGTGGGCGATGACTCCAGCTAACCAGTGAATGAGTCTCTCTGGTCTCTTTGATGAAAGCTTCCTTCTCACTCCTCACAGGGCCGTTCAGGATGCTGTCAAGTTATGGTTGCTATGGAGACGGTATCTCGCAGAGCGCACAGAGAGCAGATGTTCTCGTGTGGAAACATCGCCCTCTGCTGTCCAAATCCGCTCACTACACACACATGGACGCAAGATCACACGTGACTTGCTTTTCACCAACTTGACATCAAACAGTCGTAACACACACTGTGGCAACCCGGCCCCGACACGGCGGGCCTGGAAGCCCAGAGGGCAGGTAATACGTGCTGTCTACCACCCTTTTCCCCCAGAGGGCGCCAAGGGTCGCTTTGAGAAGGTCCCACTCAACGCCAACAGGAGACACCTGGGTACCAGGCCAATCAGACCCAGGTGAGGGCTATAAAAGAGAAGCTGAGAGGTAGTCTGACACAGGAGGTACGTGACCCATGTGGGAGCAGAGAGCGAAGCGAGATTCCCTACCCGCACGGACCTTTGCCCCAGGACCAGGTCTAGAGAAGACCCCAGGAGACCACGGAAGGACCGCCTCTCCTGGATATCGGGACGGCGCGTGAGACACGGCCACAGCGTCCCCAGTGGCTCACGGAGCCCAGACCCTTTATTTTGTATCGTTTGCATTGACGAGTGATTCCCCTTTTTTCCGTTCGTTTGGATTAATAAACGTGCCTTGTTGGCAGTTTGAGCAGCAGAGACTCTTGTTACTTGAGCCGGGTTACCACAACACACACACACACACACACACGCACACACACAGTACGGTGAATTGAATGAAGACTTCCTTCGTTTTGAAGTATGAATTTAAATCTGTCAAATCAGACTCATCATTTTAATCAAAATGAGGGAGGTCATTTAAGATCAAACACAGAGCTTAAACAGACTTTCACTATTACCAAGGCGACCAGAGGAGGTCGAACCTGGGTTGAGTTTTACTATTTAGCTCACCTGCGCAGCTTGCACGCCATGTGGTTTCCTTAATTGGTTCATTGGTTGCATCTGGTGCATTTCACATAAGAGGGGAACGGACAATACATTTGTGTCCTCCACTGTTTGGCAGTTTATCGTCTCCCAAACACGGTATGTTGTTGTGTTCTCAGAAACTAGAACGTGTGTGTAATGTTCTGTTGAGCTCTGTTGTGACTTATTTGTCATCTCTTCCTGTTTCACAGGTTAAAGACTTTTTGAAGTAAAGAGGAGCATCTCATCTGGACCTGATGTGAGTAGAAATGTGTAGCAAAGCACAACTGCATTGACTTGTATGTTGAATATAAATCACTGATAATGTGTGAAGGAAATCAGGGATTGTGGTGGTTTAACTCTCATTTGAAATTAAATAATGATTTTACCTGAAAGTAACATTTTAGAGACTATACATTCAAACTTCTCAAAGTAAGAAGTAATCACTCTTGAATAATGACAGTCAAATAATTAGTATAACTTATTTATCTTAAACATTATTTAAAAGCCCTGAATTTGTATTGGCATTCATTTATCTGATTTAATGGACATGGTAGATGTTGAACCGTGGGACAGTGCCCAAGTTTGGGGACAATAATAAGTAAACTGTTTGTTCCTTCAAAGGTCTATCATGGATATCTAACTGCAGTACTGTGAGTATCCCAACTTTAACATGAAGATGAATTGCAAACTGTAAGTCATTAGTTTCTCATTACTCTTGGGCACATTGATGTATGTTGGCTTCCTGGTGAGTTAACCCGTTAGCTGAAAGTTGATCTGATTAGTAAGGATCTTTTATTGGTTCATGGGTTACTTAGGCGTTTGGTTTATGTTGGTTTTAATGGTTTGTTAAAATGGTTTCAGGTTCTAAGTTATTGTTGTAAGCTGGAGTAATGAGTTGGGTTCTGATGTCTTCAGTCTTCTTTCCTGCTACTCTCCTGAGCTCTGCATCTTCATTACATGAGTGTTGCTGTACTGAGGAGGGTGTGGTCTGAGTGAGCAGAGGTGCATACTGGGATACAGAGCTGTCTGAAGTCTACAGGTCTGTAGACACGCCCCCTCAGGGGAAACCGAGTGTTTGAGAAACCGTCGTGACGTCAGTTACATGGACTGGAATGTTCTTTAAGATGGAGACAGGGATGCAGAAGGAGAAACACCAGGGGGAGATGAGGGGGCTCCTCATCTCAACAACTTCAACACAACTTCAGTCTGACACAGAGAACCATGGAACACTTTCAACAGTCCCCTCCAGGCATCGTGACTCCTCAGGAACAGTTTCATTTCAGAGAAGGTCTCATTTGGTGCCATTCCAAGATGGATCCTGCTCCTCAAGAGCCACCCCCCTCCACTGGGTGGTCTTCTGAACAGATGATCTCCTTCCTGTCCTCAGGCTGACTAAAGCTGCACCGTTTGCATCTGTGAAGGCCCCTCAATCACTAAACCACTGGACTACAAACACAAGACTTCAGAGATGTTGAAACAGCGTGCATGGAGACACCAAGCATAATCCATCACCAATGTGGGACGCCACTGAAGAATGACATACATAATTTACGTCTCTGGAGATATTGGTGGTTCTGTTCTGGGTGCCCTGACAGAAGAGCTGGGGGTGGATGATGGAATGGTATTTGGCATGAGGTTTTTACCCTGCATGAGTGTTTGGTCTTTTATGGCTGCTTTTTATGGTGTGTGTGTGTGGGTTTGACATGAGATGGAAAAATGTTGAGCATCGTTAGGGTTCTACTGTGTGTGTGTGTGTGTCCCACTCACACCCGGCACGGGGTTCTACGTGTGTTTCCTTGGTTCTGCGTCCTGCTTGCTTTGACATTGATCATTTTCTTACGGGGGTCTGTGTGATTGGCTTGGTGTATTGGAATGGTCAGTTAATTCATACCTGCTGGACGGCCACACGTTTACTTGAGGCCTCCAGGGGACATGAAGAGCCCTGAGCGACGCTCCGGAGCGATATCCTACACACTGGGCAGGAAGGAGAGTATCCAAATCAAGTGTAAAAGGATGCAAGCGGCATGTTCAGATCAGCGACTTCAAACTAGGACTACACCAATCAGGATCAATGGAGGATGGACGCCTAAAGGCATTCCACAAGGACTCTGAAGTTGGAAAGGAACCTCAATGGATGTTCAAGATGACCTTCAGACCTGTAATGAGGCGGATCTTCCTAACTGGCTGGATTGATGGAGAGCCCTGTGGATCTTGTCTTGCTCTCAGTTGCACGTCTTCTCAGGCTGAACTGTATTTGCTGTACAGGACTAGCTGAACGATCGGTTCCCTTAAATCAGAACCAATCTGGGAACTCCAACTAGTGCGCTCTTCAAGCTGAAGTTGTGCTCTTCAGCTGAGGAGGCAAGGAAACCTTCACTGGGGCTACAATGTGTATAGAGGAGACCGTTTCGAAGTGTTCCATGGTACTCTGATGAAGACCGTTGATGTGTTTCACTGGCTGAGAGGAAGAACCCTCACATCCTCCTCTTGGCCTTTCTCCTCTGAGAATCCTGGTGCTATCTTGAAGAATATTCCAGCTCATGTAACTGATGTCACGACAGATTCTCAAACACTTGGTTTCTCCTGAGGGGCGTGTCTATAGAACTGAAGACTTCAGACAGCACTGTATCCCAGCACGCATCTCTGCTCACTCAGACCACACCCTCATGAGTAGGATGCAACACTATAGCGATGGAGATGTAGAGTTTTATAAGTAAAGAGGGAGCAGACAACGATGATTCGAACACAATTACAATTTAAGTCTTTAAATCTGTAAACCATGAAGATGGTTGGATAGTTCAGGAATTGGGCTTAATTTTATTATGGGCAGTCCTTTCGCTCAAATGCCCACTTCTCACTGGACCTGTACATGTGTTGGTTGGCTGGCATGATTTGCTGTTGGTAGTGAGGCGGTCAGGGTGACATTGCTTGGCTATGGTCGGCTCTCTGTGAGCTCACTGTTTAGATTTGATCTGTATGGTTTGTACCCTGAATATCAAGATAATTGTTGTTTTTAATTTTAGTTGTGAGTTGAGGTTTAAAGTTGTTGTGAAACGTACATGGTGGTTCGGTTCTTCGTACGGTTTTGAGTAGGGGTGCAACGGATCATCATTGATCCGTGATCCGTTCGGATCATCTATTTCGGTTCGGCACACGCATGATCCGCGGATTGATTTATGAAAAAAAAATTTGCGCATGTTCAGTCCACACACAGCCGTAACCATTCCTGCTAGTTCCAGGGACAGAGCTACTTAACACGCTCTGGGTAAAAGTCCGCAACAGTTCCCTTTTCAATAAGCAAACAGTCCTATGGCTCGTTGTGATTTATTGTCCTCAGCGTACAACATGAAGAACAGTGGGCATGGAAAATAAAAGTAGGCTAGACTTCGGTGACTACTGTAACGATAACTGCTGCCTCCAGTGCTACGTCTGTTTCCATACTCGCGCTGCCACACAAACCTGTCGCCTAGGTTACCACACAGACGTAACACATAGCTGACATAGCTATTGCCAACATAAAGAAAAACACATCGAGCATGGCCACGCATTTTACAGCGACATCACCCCGGTGTTTCACTGACAGGAGTGAAACCGAAAGCGGCTCAACAACCGCTCATCACCGCGGCATTTAAGCAGCCCCTTCTTCCACAATCAGACCGGGCTAAAGCAATCACAAACGCTATTTTTTTATTTTTTTTGCTGATCCGAAAAATGATCCGATCCGTGACTCTTGATCCGAGGAACGATCCGAACCGTGAGTTTTTTGATCCGTTGCACCCCTAGTTTTGAGTGATTTAACTTGTACACACTGGGTGCATAATAATGTAAAGGTACACTGAATAGCAGTAATGACCAACAGCAACAAACAGATCTCCTCAAGGTAAGTCTGTTGGCTGTGTTTTTATGAAGACCATCGCTGGACTTCAGGATCTTCCTCCGTTCAGCTCAAGGTGAGGCGCTGGTTCTGTTTTTTCTTTGGTTGGTTCCGGCCGGAATGTTCGGATTCCAGTCGGACGGTTTGTGCTTCCCGCCGTGGAAGGTTCTGAGTGCGCTCGCTTGATTAAGTCTCAATGGTTAGCATAGAACGTTGTAGTCTTGACAACCAAAAGAACCCACGTGGCCCTTAGTTGGACGTGAATCCCCTGAGGGTATCTGGCGGAACGTTCTAGATGTATTTGCGTATCTTCGAGCCGTTGCCAACAGAAACTATTTTTCAGTCGGTTTCCATTAGGAATTGTTGCCCCTTATCTTAAACTACTTACGTTTGATATTGAATACAGACTGACGCGTACATCGTACAATATGTTGATAATTGACTGTTGCGCCGACTTTAACCACGTTGACGGGACTCTCGCTGCGTTCAAAACAGCGTTCTACTTGCGGGCCCATTTCTGATCATCAGTGAAGGCTGAAGATAATTTCAAGGTGGATGACAATTTGGCATTTCTTCGACGGAACCCTGCACCTGAATATGGCTGAGTATATTTGATTTAATATCGATACTGCTTAGTGTTCTTTGTTACTTCAGCTTTCGTACGTTCTAAATATCTGGTGTCAATAATTGCCACAGAAGTAAAACCCTACCCAATGGAATGACGTTAAACTACAACTTTGGTGCTTGGTTACCAACTGGATAATAACAAAGCTAAAATAATGTCCGTCTTTCCCACATGTTACAGTAGAAGAAACTCTAGAACTGTATAAGGTTAAAAAGGTAACATGTTTGTCCCAAGGTGTCTGCCTCCTCACCCAGAGCCAGACCTCCACCTCCTCACCCAGAGCCAGACCTCCACCTCCTCACCCAGAGCCAGACCTCCACCTCCTCACCCAGAGCCAGACCTCCACCTCCTCACCCAGAGCCAGACCTCCACCTCCTGTCAGAAGTCCTCCAGAACTGGTCAGTGCTCTGGTGTGTGAGTCAGTTTCAATGCATGGGCTGAACAACTTCTTTAAACTTGTCGACTGCTCTGTCTTCATTCCCAAAACGGGATGCTCATGTCTGATCTCTCGAGTCTTTTCTAGCCTTGAGTTATAAAATAATAGTTAAATTAATTGTGTAAATCGGTTTCGGAGTCAAATAAGTTTATTTTTGGTTAAATGCTGATGTAAACCTGCTGCTGTAGCTGAAAGGCGAGGCTGAGAGGCTGGGGACCGGCTTGTGGTGCCAGGATGGACCGGAGACTGAGGCTGGAGACCAGGGGCCTGCAGCACCGGGCCAGAAGGTAACCATCACCAATCTCATCTGAAAAACTAAAATCCTCAGTTTAGGGTTAGGGTTAGCCATTATTGTTACGAGTGCTGCTACGACCGTAGTGGATGAATTGCTGAATGGGTCAATCTGTAGACGTTGTCTAATTCAAGTGTTTAAATATGTTTAAATTCGTCTTCCATTTTACAAGTGAACCTCAGATGCAGGAGGTGGGGTGTGTTGCGTCTCCAGGTGATTTACTGCTGAGACCAACTGTTTGTGACCAGACCAGGAATCCATGGCTGAAGGGGCTGATGGAGGAGCCATGCTGAAGAACCTGCCTGATGGAGAAGCCGTGCTGAAGGCCCTTCCGGGTGAAGGAGCTGATGGAGGCCCTGCCTGGTGGAGGAGCTGATGGAGGCCCTGCCTGGTGGAGGAACTGATGGAGGCCCTGCCTGGTGGAGGCTTTCTGTCATTGGGTAGATGGAGCCCGACTCTGAAGTGATCATCACACTAAGTGCCACTTAGCGTAGAATACTGCTACCACAAACTACCGGCATTTGTTAATATACCAGTCAACTACATCTGTTTTACCACACATTGAAGCAAGACTTCCGCTGTTTGTTCCAGACCAGGACTCTGGCTGAGGAGTGCTGATGGAGGAGCCAAGACTCTGGAGGACGACATCACTCTACCAACAAGGATCCAAGTCAGTTTGCATAAAGTAAAGTGTGGACTTGTTGTAACACAGGATTAGTTTGTCCAGTAGTTAAGTTAAGGCATACTACTGTGGTTGGTTACCAGACAAACTACAGCTGCTACTTTCTTACGTGTAATTAGAGGCCAACTACTGCTGTGTTTGTGACCTCACATTGGAGCCAAACTACTAATGTGTTTGTTACCTTACATTAGAGACAAATTACGTTTGTAACCAGACCAGGAATCTGGATTACTGACGGAGAAGCCCAGAGCCGGCGCTGGCTGTTTCGGCGCCCTAGGCGGCTCGAAATCAACTTGCGCCCTGGACAGGTCTTTAAGTTGAGGTTTTCGAGCGGGGGGGGGGGGGGGGGGGTGCTACGGTGACGGTTTCGGGCCGCCCTGGCAATTGCTCCCGCGCCCCCTCCCTTCTCCGTTCGCGTCGTATATTTTAATTGACTGATTAAGGGCGCCACCAGAGGGCGCCCCCAACGCATTTGTCGCCCTAGGCTGTCGCCTAGCTCGCCTATGCCGATCGCCGGCCCTGGAGAAGCCATACATCTGGAAGGCAAATCCTGAGGACGACCAGGACTCTACCATCAAGGATTCCTCGTAAGTTTGCATTATCTGGACCTGGTGGACCAGGTAGGGGGTTGGGGGTTCAACTCTCAGACCAATGGTGCCGGGTTCAAGTCCTCAGGGTACAGTGATGCGTCCTTGAGCAAGGCACACTAAAGCCTGCCTGCTCCTTAATGACTTATCTTTGGTTCAGATAATGTTGCATCTTTTGAATATTGATCCATGTCCTTGTTTGCTCCGGGCAGACACACCTGAGCTGAACCTCACCTGATCCTGTTTGGTCGGGGTCAGACTCACCTGAGCTGAACCCCACCTGATCCTGCTGGTCCCGTCTCCTCAGTTCATCTTGGCCTCGTCTTCCAGAAGACCTGCTGAACTCAGCGGTCTGATCCTGATGGATCATTGACCTCCAGTGGGAGTGATCTTCTTGACCCCACATGTACCCGTGTGCTTCCACACGCCTTACCCTCACGTCTGTCACTAACCGCACTACTTCACTAATCTCTGCTCCTTACCTTCTTCTTCCTTCTCCGTGGTTCGAACCTTTACTCTGAAGGAGTGTCTTCTTGAACCTTTACACGGAAGGACCGTCTTCCTGCCCTCAGAGGGTTCAGCGTTAGGGTTGAGAGTCAGGGTTTAGAGTCAGGGACAGAGCTGGTCAGGGAGGACTGGTTTTACACAAACCCCTTCATTTGCTTTTGTGAATGGTGGTGACATTTTGAAATTATTAATTTGGGAAAATGTTTTCCTCTGCTTTCCTTTACAAAAGTATGTATTCAACTTTGTCAAGTGTTTTTCTTTATACTGTATATTAAAATCTTACATTGACTTCTGCATGTTTGGTGCGTTTCATTAATTGTCCTTTGACTTGGTTAATGTCAAGCTAAATATCAAACAGCCATAGTACTACTAAATTCAAGCCTATTCATGTATTTAACAATGTACATACTGCCCCCGCAGGCCATTCTCTGCTACTACAACACGTTCCCATCGATGTAGAATAGCTTTGTTGGTTCAAACGGAAAATGTAGTTTGGTGTGAGACTGTTGTCCAAACTGTCCAGCAGAGGGAGGTGTCATACACCTCAATTAATTGTACAGGAATGTGTGTGTGTATTTACCTTTTAAAAAGTTCATGTGCTGGTCTATGTCTGCAAATAACTCTGGCTCCAGCAACAGGTTTGGTCGCAGCATAGGAAGCACTAGCGTGCAGTGCCCCTTCATCTCGGTGGGGCAGAAACGACCGGCGTATGACCACACCCACAATTTATATCTATTTTTAACAAGTATATTTTGAGCTACATTAAAATATGTTAACTAAACTAATTGTGAGTAAGAATTAAAAATAAACCAATATCCTAATGTTACTGCACGCTTTTGAAGTGCCATCCGCAACACTCGTCATATGATGTTGGGCTAATTAGAATAGCCCGACATTATAGGGAAGTTATTTCTTCAATATTTTATTTTAACAATCTAACAGGCTTAGCGAGTGCATTGCAAATACATGAAAAGTAGAAATACCCGACGATGTGTGCAAATCTCTCAACAACACTTTTGAAATCAGCTATTTCTCAATAACAGCTGTTTAAATCAGGTATACAATTTTAATACCTGCTGAAATAAATAAATAGGTTTCAATGCCGAAAAGATACAGGCGGAGTAATTCGATTTTAAACAACAGTCCTAGAATATGACCATGGGGCAGACTACTTTACGACCATATGGGCGTCTTATAGCGCGGATTGCAATTCTTATTGCAGCCTGCAGGGTTATGCGAGAAACATACGGAGGGAGCCTACAGAAACTATAGATAGTTAATGTGACAATCACATTATTAAAAATAAACTTGTACAACGGTTGTACAACAAAAGCAATATGTACAACAAAAAATTTCATTTAATTTCAAACAAATTTGCATTAAGCTGACTTGGTTGGCTGATTGGGCAATCAGATTTATCCAGCCTACGCACATTAATGGTGGATTCAATAATTTGTTTCCGTGACCCAGTTCGCGTGATTCAGTTCGCCACGAGGAGTCGTTCGCGAATCGTTCGTTCGTTCGTTCAGTCGAGTTTCCGGTAGCACTAACTCCACTGAGTCTGACTTACTCAGCTGAGAACCGTGCAATGGCGTGCATTCCATGATGCGATCTACCGCTACCGGAAACCAGGCTGAACGAACATACGATTCGTGAACGACTCCTCCCAGTTCAGTCGAGTTTCCGGTGAATCGATTCACCGCAAACTCGACTGAACGTGGAGGAGTCGTTCGCGATTCAGCCTGGTTTCCGGTAACGGTGAATCGCATCATGGAATGCACGCCATTGCACGGTTCTCAGCTGAGTCAGTCAGACTCAGTGGAGTTAGTGCTACCGGAAACTCGTTCGTTCGTTCAGTCGAGTTTCCGGTGAATCGAATGGTGAACGAGACGACCGAACGAACGAGAGAGACGAACCGGTTCAGTTCGTTCGTCCTAAAGACTCGGTCATTCGAACCGGTTCGCGAACGAACGAGCCAGCACTACCGCACATAGCATGCACGCACACTCACAGAGCCAGACACGACAATGACGAACACGTTTGTGAGTGGTCTGCAGAATACAGTGTGACATAGTTTCTTTAGAATTATATAAACTATAGCCTACGTGGACCATAACTCCGCACCCCCTGGCGAAAATATCTTCCTGCGCGTCTGCATCCATGCGTTTCTAGTTCTCAGTCCCAACGTAACGGTCGACTCAAGGCTAGATTCCACCGGAGGCGTACGCGCCGCGGGACGGCTGCGCCGCGGTCACGCTGCTGATCGCTTCCACTATAATCAATGAGACCATTTCCACCGGGCGCGCCGCGGAACGTTTCAGCAGCGTCCCAGGAGCGGCGTGCCGCGCCGCGGCGCTATCTTTCCGTCCAATTCTATTTTTGCCGCGAGCCGATGCTAAACCGCGTCAATTTCGACAGAGCAGGTCGAGCCGGGCAGGAAGTGAAAAGTAAAAGCCATAGAGCATCCGGTCAATTTTCAAAATAAAACACAATACTCAGCTCATGTAACTTCACATCAACATTATTACGTCATGACCGGTGGGTCGGCAACATTGACGACGAGAGACTCATTGTCGAAGTTCAGCAACATGAAGTCATTTATGTACCAAATCATCCTTTTTATAAGGAAAATGTCAGAAAGGACAAAGCGTGGCATTTAATTGCAATAGTTTTGGGAGTGGAAGGTGAGTACATTAGGTTTAGAATTATCGCGTGATCTCGTGATCTCGCGTGAATACTGGCTGGCTGGCTGGCTGGCTCGCAAGGCAGCGCTACGCTGCCGTTACGCGCCCGGTAGGAATGGACGCAGGGCAGAGGACGCAGCCGTTCCGCGGCGCTGCCGTTCCGCGGCGCGTACGCGTCCGGTGGGATCCCGGTGTCACGTTGCAACCTAGGGAAAGCGCGTCGCTAACGTGTACGCTTGTATTAGTCAACGAAGATAATGTTTTTATCAAACTACTCATTTTAATGAAAGCACAATGGAACATGTAACAGTCCTCCCCTGCGGCTCCCCTCGTTGCTTACGATCCCTTCGCCGTCGCTTGCGCTTCAGATCCGGGACCGTGAACCGTCTGTCTGCCGTTGTCCGGGCGATGTCTTGGGGTGCTCCGTGTTCACCTAGGTATTCAGCTGAGATGTTCCTCTCACTGTGTGTACCGATCCCTAGCAGGTCGTGTCTGCTGTAGGCTGTGTGCACAGCAATTGTCTCCTGGTACTAAAACTAAAACTGAGACGTACATAAAACCGTACATAAATAAACTAGAGAAGGCACCAACCGGAGGATCGCCAAGCCGTGTGTCTATGTGTGACACCATCTTGCACATACTTCCTATGAGCTGTGCTCGTAATCTGTGTATAAAGACAAGAGACAGTGATGTATAGAGCACATCTCTCAGATAGCACTTGCTATGCTAGTATTAGGTATGCACATTATTATGGCTCCTATTGCACTCCTACCATCCCTGGAGAGGGGTCCCTCTTCTGGGTTCCTTCTCCAGATATTAGGGGGGGTTCCCTTCCCTTTGGGGGGCTAGGGTCAAGAAGCGGCCTGCGAAGCCCTTCAGATCTCTTGTCCAGGGCGTTCTAAACTGTTTGACCTGATGGGGATGTGGTGTTCAAGGCTGCTCGGACGGTCGGGGAGTTTCCCCCTCAGAGCCATCCCGCCAAATACAGACATGTTGCCCTGGCTGAGAATATATTGTGAAATACACTCAATAATCATTCTGACGACATGGAAGAAAAACACAAGACTAAACACACACGCACGCACACACACACACACACACACACACACACACACACACACACACACACACAGCCCACAGCCCACAGATAACAAGGGGTTATCAAAGGGTTTAGCGTCCTGTAGCTCTACTTGTCTGGAGACGCAGCGGTGCAAAGGAGGAAATGAAGATCTCAAGGTAAATAAGTTTCTTCATTACTATTACCATATAAGCCTGCAAGTCTGCAAGTATCCATCACAGCTTGCACAACAGCAAAGATGTCTGTTTGTGTGTGTGTGTGTGCGTGTGTGTGTCAACATTAACTTTTTTATGAGGCCTTTTCCCTCGGATAAGTACATTAACCTTTTACTTGTCAAAGCACAAAAATCACTTTTACGAGTAAAAATTTGTCATCTTACAATTCAATTTTTTTTTCCAGTTTGCGAACGGAGAATGCGGAATTCTAAAGAACCAACTGTTGCAATCATTCACACCATGTCAACCACATCACTAAAACAGCCATATCCCTCCTCTCAATCACACCTCCTCTGAGCAATGTTTAAATCCTCACTTCTTCTCAATAGACTTTCCATCTTTAAACTGTTCAGGAAGTCCCATAGACCAGTCACTCTTCATGGAGACACAGCTGGGTCCAGTGGAGTCTGCTCTCTGCTGCTGCTCTGGGCTTCACCACAACACAGCTGTTACTCAGACTAATGATGGAGTCATGGTATACATCCAAACAGTGTCACAAACATAGAAATGTTTTGGTAAGACTTTACAATAAGGTACGCAAAAACGTGGGTAGTTACTGAGGAACGAGTGAGGAACGAATGATGAAAGACCAGGGCCCTAACGGCGCCCTAAGTGGCGGTTACTCTAACTACTGAGGAGTTACTGGTAAACAGACTAGGGGATACTGTATTTGTTACTGAGTAACGAATGATGAACAACTGGGGCCCTAACTGGGGCCCTAAGTGACAGTTATTCAGTAACTACTGAGGAGTTATGAATCATTCTTTACTTATTCCTTCCTCAGTAACTACCCAATTTTTTCGTACCTTGTTTTAAATTGCTACCCACACACACGCACACATTCAAGCTCACACACACACACACACACACACACACACACACACACACACACACACACACACACACACACACACACACACACACACACACACACACACACACAGTAGTGAATGATTGAAGTTCAACATAAACGTGGTTTGCGTGGATGTTAACATCAAGTACTGGAACAACCCGTACTGCTTTTAGACCATACACACAATGTCTCTCTCTCTCACACTCACTCACTCAATCACAAAGTTGCGATAAAAAAGTTGAAAAGCCGTCTGCTATATGTTTTATCTTTATATTCAGTTTTAAAAAAATCTTGTGGGTTTGTGTGTGTTTGTGTTTGCATTCGTCCGTGAGTCAAATGAAGACATCTGATAAAAGTAGAAGAAAAACATTGTCACTTCGTGACACTGATGATATCAGATTGCAGGCTGATGATTGGTCAGAATTAAAACAAGTGACATGTTTTTTTCCAGCTGATATAGCAGAGCCGATTCCTGAGAGCAGACGCATTTGAAGCTGTCAGGGAGGAACCATGGCTACCATCTCTGAACCGGACCCTGGACTCTCTGAGGAACCTGAGGACATGCCTTTGGACCGGGAGGAGACCAGGAAGAGAAGATTTGGTAGGTGCCCTTTTGAGAGGATTTAGAATTAATAATTCAGTAAAAAAAAAGTTTTTTCAACTGCATACATATAAAATGTACTTTTAGAAAACTTTTTTAGCCAAAGGGTCCGACCTGATGAACCAGTGACCGTATATATTTATTCTAAATAAAGATGTGTGCGTTTGAGACAAAAAGCTCACATTAACCTCACTTGACTTGTGATTATGCCCATGAGTAACGGACTATTGATAGGCATCTCAAGTAATTGTGTATTTCATGATATATATATGTTCGTTATATACGTGGAACAGAGCGCAGAGAAACTTTAGGGAGCAGAAAACAAGTTTAGTTTTCTCATGACTTATTATTAATGGTAGTGCCACGTGACATTAGAGTAACAATGGTTAATTTAATCAAGAATTATGTGTTTTAATAATGGCTTCTCATTTAACTGAAGTGATATCAGGTGTACTAATGAATTTAACATAATTCTATAAAATTTGTCATTAATATGGACATATCTTAAATCATCCCACAATACATGTCCTCATATTTTCTGCGTGGGCGGATGTGAAAGACCCTGGTGACACGCAGGCCACATGTTGTCCCCCCTCCATTTCTGTGTGTGTACGTATGTGATTCTGTGTGTATTACTGTATACCTATGTGTGCGTATATGACAATAATGAGGGAATAATAACATGTATGCTAGAGACCAGTACTTGCTCTGCTTAAGTGTGTTCTAAACACGAGAGCCACAGTACCAGTCATCACTTACTGAGGTGTTCTCAGTAGAGGTCTTCAGGTGTTTCTTCAAGACGGGGAGGGATTCTGCAGACCGTAGGGAGTCTGGACTGTGAATGACAGCCACGCAGTATGTGTGTAAATTACTCTGTGTCCGTTTGCGTGTACTTGAGTGCGTTTGTGAGTCTGTGTGCAGTAGAAGAAAAACATTTCCTTACACTGATGGTATCAAAGTGCATGCTGATAATTGGGCAGAATGAAAACAAGTGACGTTGTTTTTCCAGCTGGTAGAGCAAAGAAGAAGGCTAAGTTCAGACGCCCTGGAAGCCGTCAGAGAGTAACAATGGTCACCATCTCTGAACCGGACCCTGGACTCTCTGAGGAACCTGAGGACACATCTTTGGACCGGGAGGAGACCAGGAAGAGAAGATTTGGTAGGTGCCCCTGCATAGAGAATTTAAAAGAAATAGTCCAGTCCAAAACAATGATCCAAAAAAGTATGATTTCCTCCAAATACATTTATGATTTATTTTTAGAAAACCTATTTAGCCAAAGTGACAGTTTGTGTGTGTGTGTGTGTGTGTGTGTGTGTGTGTGTGTGTGTGTGTGTGTGTGTGTGTGTGTGTGTGTGTGTGTGTGTGTGTGTGTGTGTGTGTGTGTGTGTGTGTGTGTGTGTCCTGCTCCTGAACAGCTCTATGGTTTCACATCACTGTCATTGTGAGCATCGGACTGCTGAGTATTCTCCTCATCTCCCTGCGCTTCAGTGAGTCTAAATCATATCATCCTGAATAGAATTACAATACAGTATAATCATATCATTGATTGTATTAATAGCAATGATAATAATGTTAAATATAGTTTTTGTTAGATTTAGTGATAATAATAGGGTTAGCACACATGCACCGCACACACACACATAAACACAGCATACACACACACAAACAATCCACACACACTAGCACGAACACACACGCACATGCACACACACTGCACACATGGGTGCGCTGATGCAGACGTCTCAAGACAAGGGCAGCGCAGGAGGCCGCATACACACACACACCACACACACATGCACACACGCACACACACACATGCACGTGCATACACACACTAAACACGCGGATGCAGATATATTTCAAGACAACGGCAAGATTGAGATAACAGCCCTGCCGTCGACACACTCTCCCACCTGAGCCTTACGTCTATCATTGACACTTTTTTGCAAAACGTTATTTTTCTTTAAACATTATCCACCTCCTTGAGCCTCCCAAAATGTCTATATTAAAATACCCCCTCCCCCTGCCGACTGTTTTAGTTGTTCTTTCATTAACCATTCTTCGGTTAATGAAAAAAATAACATCTCTCGCGTCAGGTAGCCAATGTACAATCTGCAATCTTGCCCTCACAACCTGTTTTCAATGGATGTATCGCCATGGCGAGGCACACACAGCCTTTGGCCGTGTTCTGTATATATTCTAGAACACTCCGGGTGCCTCGGTATCTAAATCCTATAATATATAATATCAGGGCTAAAGGCTGTGTTAGCCTCCAGACGATATTATGATTCTCAAACGACTGCGTCGGGTTCTCCGACGTCTCTGGTTCTTCCACGTCCACATCAATCTGAAGTGGACTGAACCACAACATGGAAAGAAGAAAGGGATTCTTGCCCGCGATTGTTGACCGCGGTTTACTCCCGCCGGAGCCTCGCTGCCGAGGGACCACCGCCTCGGCAGCGGTCAGCACTTAGGCTCCACCTCCTCCTCCTGAGGCGCTGGTCCCTCGGCAGCGGGCAGCGGGAAGCAGGGCTCAAGCGGGAGACATTCGCGGTCAACCATCCCTTTCTCCTCCATGTCGTGGTTCATGTCCTTCAGGGAGTCAAAGCCAAAGTTCCTTCCCCCCAATTCCTTCTCAACCACGGCTGAGATAACCCCCACTACGAGTCTTGTTGTGGAAATACCAGAGACGAGAGTCCGACGTGTTATGCGCCATAACACCAACAGCAGAAGGGTTATCCAAATAACGAGGAAGTGTACAACACTTGCGTTACAGTCCTGGAGCTCTATATCGAAATAATATCATATCTTACATATCTATATCATATAATACGTATTATCATGGCCAAAATCTGTGTGCGCCTCCAGAAGACATTATGAATCACAAACGACTGCGTCGGGTTCTCTGACGTCTCTGGTTCTTCCACGTCCACATCAGTCTGAAGTGATGTGGACGTGCCGGGCGGTGGTGTTTCGCGGCGGTGGTGCTTCGCGGCAGCCGGCGGCGGGCAGCATGTCGCAGTTCATGTACTTCAGGGAGTCAAAGCCCAAGTTCCTTTCCACTTATTCCTTCTCAACCATGGCTGTATCGTTGTGGATATAGAAGAGCCGTCAAAGTGTACAACACTTTGTAATCAACACTGATTACAAAGTGTAATCACACGCTCACACGCTCACACACACACACACACATGTGGCGCTCGCACGGTTGTAGCTCATTGTCTCATTGGCAGGACAAATTATCTGGGAAGGCAAGGCAGAGAAAGGGGAGCAGGATACCTAGCGCTCGTTTTACACCGAACCCAAGCTTTAGCCGCTGGGAGACGATAGGCAGGCTAGGGGAACTCATATTAATGTTAGAAAACCTCATAAAGTGAGATTATCATGCCATGGGACCTTTAAGCAATAAAACACGCTCTCCTTCTCCGGTAACACAGTCGTACTGTAACCCTAACCCTAACCTCATAAAGGGAGATTATCATTTTAATGCCATGGGACCTTTAAGCAATAAAACACGCTCTCCTTCTCCGCGTCGTTCGCGACGCCCTTCTTCCTTTTCTTATCTTCAATTTGTCTCTAACTCATGCTCCAATCTTTCATTGATCGATTTGTCTCTAACTCATGCTCCAATCTTTCATTGATCGAAGCTTCGGATGTTGTGAATGCAACGGAATATAGGATGCTTCGTTGCAGAAACATTTCAGATGATGGCGATGACTTCTGCCCGTTCTGCCTCCGTGCTGTCTGCGGTCAAACCAAAAAACAAACTACAGTGTCAGCGGCCGCACTTATCCCGCCTCTTGCAAACTTAGACCGTGTGTCATATCCCGCCCCTTGCAGGCCCACCCCCCTTGATTCTGCTGATGTCTGAACGACATCGATGTCCGCTTATAAAGCATCAAGTGTAAAAAAGCATCAGGGTCTAATATTCTGACATACAAATGCTGCGAACTTGCTTCATAAAGTAAGGAGAAAAGAATTATGCTTGCTTCATTACGTAATAGGTAGTCTGGCAAAGCCAGACCAAACTACAGCAAGTAGAATGGTCTGGAGCCACGCTACCTCCAGCCGTCTATCCGTGGGGAAACTGGGCGGGCCTGTTTTTATTTCTTTAAACCAATCACAATCGTCTAGGGCGGGGCTAAGCCCGGGAAGCAGCAGTGGTGTCCATGCAAAATAGAACATCTTTCTTCCTCAGCAAATGCTGTAAGCAAATCTTTTGCAGTTCTTTGCAAAAGAGCCAAACATGCCAACGTTACAGCGCCGTCAAAGTCCTCTTCAAAACTCGCCATACTGCCTAGTTTCCGAGTTTGAGGGGGAGCACAATACGGGAACGCCAGCAACCGGAAGGGGAGGAGTCGCGGCCCAATCCGACGCTAGGCAATAGACGCTGTCCACTTCCAGCCAGCCAGCCAGACTACGTAATAGGTAATTACGTAGTCACACTGTTCAGCGTTGAACAGTGTGGCCACTGAGTGACGTAACGTAACAGCCAATCAGCGTTGAACAGTGTGGCCACTGAGTGACGTAACGAAACAGCCAATCAGCGTTGAACAGTGTGGCCACTGAGTGACGTAACGAAACAGCCAATCAGCGTTGAACAGTGTGGCCACTGAGTGACGTAACGTAACAGCCAATTAGCGTTGAACAGTGTGGCCACTGAGTGACGTAACGTAACAGCCAATCAGCGTTCAGCGGCCAACCTTTCCCCGCAGTGCAGTTCGACGCCGGGTGAACCGCAGCATGGAGGAGAAGGTTCAGCTATTACGTTATAGCTGAACCTAAATATTATACATAGTAACATTATAGGCAAAATGTTACTATATTATGCATTCAGAAATGTGCTACATTATCGACTGGGGTTTCCACATTGTAGCTATGGGTTTAATTACAACTAGAGGTTGAGCGTGCAATGCTCTACCTCTAGTTGTAATAATAGCAATGATAATGATCATTATTGTATTTGTTAGATTTGGTGTTAAGACTTTACTAATACTTATAGGAAAAATTTTAACAATAGTTAGATAAACAATAATAGATAATGATATCAATAACTGTAGTTATTGCTATTTTAATTAGTATTAATATTATGGACTTTGTGTTTGGTTGGCTGTGGGTCCTGTGATGCTTAGAGACGATGTCGTTCTGTTTTAGAGCTCATATCTTCTGTAGTCCTGTGTCCTGTCCTAGACTCACCGTCACCCTGGATAGAGGGGAGAGAGCACTTACTGGATGAACTCGGTGAGGGTTTTATCCAAGTTATTAAATCAATCGCGTCATTAGCATTCATTTCAACAAACACCCTCTGCTTCTGTGATTCATATTGTGGTCTACTTAGGTCAGGTTTCTATTGTCGTCTAATGAGGTCATGCTTCTATGTGGTCTGTTAAGGTCAGGTCTCTCAGGGTTGTGTGTCCGTAACCAAGACCGTAAGATAAGCAGTTCTCTGTTTTTCAGAATGTTCTCTTACATTCAACAGATGAATTGACACTTCAGGGCTGGATGCTTCACGACAAGAGTCTCTACCTTGTTTCTACTACTAAGAAGGGCTGGAGGGCCAGTAGAGAAGACTGTCAGAAGAGAAAGGCAGACCTGGTGGTCATCAACAGCAGAGAAGAACTGGTGTGTGTGTGTGTGTGTGTGTGTGTGTGTGTGTGTGTGTGTGTGTGTGTGTGTGTGTGTGTGTGTGTGTGTGTGTGTGTGTGTGTGTGTGTGTGTGTGTGTGTGTGTACTTTGTGGTCATGATAACAGATGCATTTACCTTTAGAACCAGGTTTCCAGGTTGGTCAGAAGATTGGTGGTTTCTTCCTGGATTGGACTGAGTGATCGAGAGAAAGAGGGGACCCACAAGTGGGTGGATGGTACACCCATGACCTCAAGGTAAGGCTGAAGACTCTGTTCAGCAGCATCTCTTCTCTGAGAGTGACACACTGACCTCTACTGTCTCCTCCTCGTGGTTCTCAGTTGGAGACACGTTAAACCACGCGATGACGGCGGAGCAAGAGACTGTGTCGTAGCAGGGGAGGACGGCTGGTCCGAAGAACCGTGTGACAGACTGCACCACTGGATCTGTGAGAAGGTCCTAGACCTGGATCATCTGGAGGCTGAGCGGAACAAAGAGGGTCCGTAGACTTTGTTTGTGTTCATGAGTGGAGAACGGTTCCTCCTTTCTGTTTCTGTGCGGTAGATACAGTAATTATACTCTTTAAGAGTTGAAAGGTTGTTGGATGTGTTTAGGTCTACTATTGTAAGGTTTCTATTGTGGTCTACTGAGGTCGCATTTCTATTGTGGTCTACTGAGGTCAGGTTTCTATTGTGGTCTACTTGGGTCAGGTTTCTATTGTGGTCTACTAAGGTCAGGTATCTATTGTGGTCAACAAAGGTCAGGTTTATATTGTGGTCTACCAAGGTCAGGTTTCTATTGAGGTCTCCTAAGGTCAGGTCACAAGGGTCAACCCTTTCTGGGTTCACTTGCACTAGTTTCTATTGGAGCTGCTGAAAGGTTTTGCGTTCTCCTCCACAAGCTCCGCCCCCGACTCGATAATCTCTGCGCTGGAGTGACTTCCCCTCCCTGGGAAATCTTTGTAGACACTGCTGTGATACTCAATCATGTATGAAAAGGCAGGCGAGAATACTGGGTGTGAATCCCCTGGGTCGCCCTCTAGTGGACGGCTGTCAGGAGAGAGTGAAGGGAGTGTCTGACGCTGCATCTCTAGATCCGTGTTGTAGACGTTCACTCCTCTCCTCCTGGTTTCTTCAGGTTCAGTGATGCCCACGGAGGAGGAGGAGGAGGCCCCCAGCATCACAGAGTTCCACTCCTCTACCCACCTGTTGCCCGTGGGCCAAACGGCCCGCTACACCTGCCACGCCGGCGGCACGCCGGAGCCCACAGTAGAGTGGCTCCACAACGGCAGGCCCCTGGAGAGGGACGGCACAGACGACCAATCAGAGGCCTGGGTGGAGAGGGGCTTCCTCTTCGTCAGAGGTGTGAGGTACGGCGTGAACACGGCCTGCTGCATGGCGAGCAACAGCGCTGGCACGGCCAATCACAGCGCTGAGCTGCTTGTCTTTGGTAAGTCCTGGATCCAAGGAGAGATGTTTGTTGTTGATGTATTCATAATATTTTTGTTGATGAATCATAAGACTGTTGTTGATACATTCATAATATTGTTGTTGATATATTCACAACATTGTTGTTGATATATTCATAACATTGTTGTTAATGTTTGCATAACGTTATCGTTGAGGTGTGGGTATCTATGTATGTGTTCATATCTTAGGTGACCTTGGGTGTCTTGAAAGGCGCCTCTAAATTAAATGTATTATTATTATTATATCTATGTATATGTACACAGAGCGCAGGAGAACGAGACTAGTGATGATGATGATGATGATGATGAGGATGAAGAGCGGTTCAGCAGCTCATCATGTCTGGTTCTCCCTCAGATGCATGTGAACTCACACTGGACCCCAACACGGCCAACGGATTCCTCTCTCTGTCTGAGGACAACAGGAAGGTGATGCGGGTTGGAGTGGTAACCAGATACCACTCGTATCCGGATCACCCAGAGAGATTTGACTCCTGGGCCCAGGTGTTGGGTAGAGAGGCTCTGACTGGCCGCTGTTACTGGGAGGTAGAGTGGGAAGGATGGGTTGTTATAGGAGTGACATACAGAGGAATCACAAGGAGAGGAGGGGGTGATTACAGCAGGCTTGGACGGAACAACAAGTCCTGGAGTCTTCATTGTTCTGATGGTGGTTACTCTGCCGGGTACAACGGTAGGAGGACAGTCCTCCCTCTCCGCCCCGCTGGCTCCACCAGAGTAGGAGTGTATCTGGACCGGCCTGCTGGCTCTCTGTCCTTCTACAGAGTGTCCCCAGGTGGAGGAGGGTCCTCAGACACACTGACACACATCCACACCTTCTGGTCCTCCTTCACCCAGGAGGACCTCCTCCCGGGGGTTAGGGTGGGGGCGGGGGGGGGGTCAGCATCTCTGAGTCGGTTGTAGAAAAGAAAAACGGGCGCGGCGGCCACTGATCCCCGGGGATCAGTCAGTTGTAGAGAAGTGTGGGGGGGGGGGGGGGGGGGGGGGGTCAGCGGGCCTCAGACTCAGTGTGGTAAAAAAAAAAAAGTGCAGCCCCCTCCGCCCCGGAACACACACATACACACATACACACACACACACACACACACACACACACACACACACACACACACACACACACACACACACACACACACACACACACACACACACACACACACATACATACATACATACATACATACATACATACATACATACATACATACATACATACATACATACATACATACATACACGTAAATGTATATAAAATACCTATTGATGGTAATTTTTTGGAATATTTTCGGACGTCACCAGTTTTGGTCACCAGGACTCTGATATAATTGTTGTCATAATCCTGATTTACAACCTGATTTAAAGAAGATTTAATATTTTTATCATAATAACCAAGAGGATACGGTTGCATGTTGTAAATTACTTTAAACTGAATCTTGATTTTTTTTTTCAGTTGGGAACCAAGCGGCCGAAGAACATGTTCAGTTATTAAAGATATGTGCACACCTGTTGATGAAAGTCTGCTGCTTCTATTGTTTTAGTCCTTTGTTTTAGTGTTTATGGTGTACATGTAAGGGACTATTTTTCTGTCTTATTTGTTAATGAAGCATAATTGCAATAAACACCTCAGTGGATCCAACTGAATGTTCTCGTTTGTTCAGCCGATGATTTCTCATTTTATTAGTGATTCCGCTGGTGTTCAAAAAAAACACAAACAAAAAAAAAAAATCCAGATAATCGGATAGATTATCTGGATATTGCGCCATCGGATAGAGTGAATTTGATTGGTTGGATGAGAATATAAACATCTACCATTCTGACACCCTATTGGTTTATACGCAATCCATGGCACCTGCGCAGGACCAGAGCCCGTCTACATTCTCTGACATGACATAAATCGCCACATTCCAGCTACGAAATAGCAGACGTAGATGAGCGAAATGTCCCAACCAAGCACCAGGAGGTGGGTAGCCAAGAAGACCAGCCAACTCTTCTACATCCCTGGCCGTACCTGGAAGAATTGTTTGAAACGGTTGGATGCAAAAACAACTCAGTTCTTACTCTTTACATCTTAAATTCCTGCAGCTAAGCTTGGATACATACATTTACATTCCCAATAAAGGCTTTTGATAACATGCCTCTGAAGTTTGACTTCTTGCACCGTTCCAATACTCACAGTGTTGGAACTAGGCATCATATCTCCCGCTCCATGAACACATGTTAATGCTCAGTAGTACACATATACGGTTCTATAATGTATTAGCCTTGTACTAATATGGGTTCATTTTCAATGGGCATAAATGTGTCTGAAACAGGTGCATCCCAATTCTTTCAACATTAACATTATAGTCATTAGATGGCCTTTAGAAAAATGCTTTTTGGGGGGAAGTGGGGCAGTGTGCTATAGAGGTGGGCTGTGTGTGCGTCACTAATTCACGGATGGGATAAATGCAGAGACCAAATTCCTTGTATGTGTGAGCATACTTGGCAAAAAAGCTGATTGTAATTCAATAGGCCCCTGTGGCACGGCCTACGCTTTTGTCCTTAATGGCATTTTTTCCCCCTTGCATTACTTTTACTTTAATACTTTAAGTAGTTTTGAAACCAGTACTTTTATACTTTTACTTAAAGGGATACTTCACCAATTAAGAACCGGCGTTCTATCATTATAAAATCGCTATTGTAATGTAAATAAATATATAAATAAATATCAGTATAAACCAGTCTCCCCTTGGCCCAGAAACGCAGTCGAAACAAGTTTCGTTTTGCTTCGACTGCGTTTCTACTGTTCGAGCCTATTCACTTTAATTATATCTCAATTCAATTCATATCATCGTATTTAAATTCAAATTAAACACGAGTAATCAAGTGAAAAGTGAAAGAAAAAATATTGCCTCCCAGGTCAATGAAGTGATGGACATTCATGCACATTAAGATTATATTAATAATGTGATAATAATGATTATCGATTATTATCACATAAATGATTATTCATTTGATTATTCAAGTTATTCATATCTTAGAATACTTAAGGAAGCAGTTTCATTAAAATGTTCACGTGATCAATAGAAGACACATTTAATCTCACTAAATCATTCCTGGATCAGACATCCTTGAGAATGTAAAAATGTATTTTAATAAAAGGATGGATTAAGGAATATATAGTTATGAGAATGAAACCGTATTAACATTTACATTTACATTGAGGGAGTTTAGCGGACGCTTTTATCCAAAGTAAGATTTTCCAAAATGCATTAGTCAGCAGAAAGCGAAACAACAATATATCCCTGTGGGTACATTAAGGATGTTCATAGAACCAAGCACTAACCATCACTTGGTTAACCCATTCAACAAGTTGAAGTGGGAGCAGTACACGGAACTCATTCAGAAAAAAGGACAGCAAAGGCTTTAATTCGTTCCATTTGATGTAGACTGCAAAATGGCTAAGATGTTCTGCACTTCTTATGTGGAGAGTGTCTGTACCTTCTGCATAATATGCTGGTTCGGCAGCACAGCAGAAGCACAGGAGAGTAGGCTTAGGAAAATAGGGACCACTGCCAGCTGTTAGGTACTCATTTAAATAGTCTTGAAAACACCTACAGAGAGAGTTCAGAGTAAAGCAGAAAATAATTTAGAAAATTCAAAACCCCCACTTTTTTCCACCTTTGAATTTTACCCTCAAGTAGCAGGTCTCGATACCTAGCCCTCTCCAAAAATAGGACAAAACATTCATTAATTCCACAATCCATCAGCTTTTTAAACAAACATTTAAAAAGGTTTTAATTGTTGGTTTAAAATGCCAACATCTTTAGCTGTGTCCTTGAACTACGTGGGAAATATGATTTTGGGGGCTTGTTTTGTCAGTGGTTGTTTATTTTTTGTTGGTTTTTATGTTGTTGTTAACGGTCATGTGTATCTGGCTATTCACTGAGAATAATTTCCCCAAGGGGACAATAAATGATCTGTCTGTCTGTCTGTCTGTCTGTCTGTCTGTCTGTGATAGTAATATTCTAACAGTATTCATCAGTGATGGTAATGTTTTAAGAGTATTTGACTTCAGACTTTTCAACTTGGTCAATTTTAACCGTTAACCTGCGTTCAAACCTATTTTTCGAACGGAAATTATTTTTTCAGAATCCCACTTTAATAGTTTAATTGAATACCGGATTGTATTTCCCGTGGGTCTCCTTGACGTTGAGGCTAGAGTGCGAGGACGTTCTTGACGCTTTAGCCCGAGGTGGCTATCCCTAAAGCTAACCGTTGCAGACGTCACAGAGCTTAAACAACGTCAATATGTGACCTAGAAACACAATGTCAAGCTTAAACGGTTCCTACGTTGTTCACTGGACCGTGGAGTCGGTCGGACCGAGTCGCAGGGGTGGTTCAGTCTGCGTCAGGTACGATGTATCACAAGGTATTTATTACCCAATAACTACTATTTATGAATGACCAATGTCTAAATGTCGGTTTAGTTATCACGTAGCCTGTAGCCAACCTGAATACCGGTAGATCATTTAGACACCTGAACGTAGCATTCATGCTAACAACACAAGCTAGGCTATAATGTGTGATTTCAACGCATTGAAATTGTGTGTATAAACTTTTTCGGACTCACATTTTAAAGGCTTAACTGAATCTTCTCTTCACCTTATCGAAGACTTTGTGTTTTATCTCACAACACCACTGGAAGTCTGTCTTAGTGGGCTTGGAAGGTCAGGAAAAACAAAGGAAAAGTCACTAATCACTCGTCACCTTTTCAGTGGAGTTCCAATGTACCCGAGCGATGCTATTTAGGGGTTTTAACTGAAGCTTGTAGATGAAAACGAGCTGGAACTAAGGCGTTGAGTATGTTTGGTGCAATGAGCTCACAGGAGTCCCAGTGTTCTGCTCTCTGCGTTTTATTAAAACATTCCTGGACACGACGTTCGGTGATCATGAGTGATGTGATGATGAGAGCTGATCAGGAGCCCGTCCTCTGGCCGGGTCACATGGGGCTCCAGGTGGGAGGTCAGAGGTCAGAACATGTCCTTCCTGTATCTGTGGATCAGCTCTGAGACGTCCTCCTTACACACCTTCACCCAGCCGTCCGCCTTCATGTGGTACACTACACACACAAACACATTATACACACGCAAACACATTATACACACACACTCACATTATACACTCACACACATACACATAATACAAACACACTAGAGATGCGCGGATGGGTTATTATTTTATCCGCAACCGCATCACAAACGCATCATCCGTCTTATTTCATCCACACATCTAGTCAGTCTGTGGTCATGTGATGCTACAGACCTCTGTGGTCATGTGATGCTGCCGACCTCTCTGTGGTCATGTGATGCTACAGACCTTATGTAGCCTGCTATTTAGGCCAATGCCTATTGCACTTTTTTATTTTTTGCAAAAAAAAAGAAACCCTCGATATTAACGAACAACCGACTCGAGCCTATTAATTCCAAAATTTGCTGCAAGTCCACCGCACAACAGTGCAACATTCATGCTCACATTGTTAATTGTACATGAGGTCCCCTAAAACTTGCCTGCCTGACAATTTTTCCTACCTTCTTTCTTAGCTGTGGATGTTATTGAACAAGAAGTTGAATTTGTTCTTTGCATCTCATTGCCAAATTGTACATCTGAGTCAAATCACTCCGTGATCTCTTTTAAATTCCTTATTCCACGAGTGGTAGGCTACAATGATGGGCTGTTTTAAAATATAACTAATATCGAAACAGAATAACCCAGGCGCAGTCTTATCTGCGAGACGTTTGCCTAGTGGCCGATAAGGGGCGCTGCAACGAGACGCGACATGGGATGGATCGGTGTGTGTGTGTGTGTGTGTGTGTGTGTGTGTGTGTGTGTGTGTGTGTGTGTGTGTGTGTGTGTGTGTGTGTGTGTGTGTGTGTGTGTGTGTGTGTGTGTGTGTGTGTGTGTGTGTGTGTGTGTGTGTGTGTATTTAACAATGTATATATATTTTTAATTTGATTGGTTAAACCGCCACCCGCCGAATTTAATTAAAATATAACTCTTTGTCACGTCATCCGCCCGATCCGCGGTTTAGCCGCGAAGTCAACGGCTGCAACCGCCAACCGCTCATCTCTAACACACACACATTATACACACACACACGCACACACACCCATAATACAAAGAAACACACACATTATACACACACACATTTTGTGTCTTTCAGAATATAGTACGGATATGTACTGGGCCTTGATCAATATGAACATACCCCCCCCCCTTCATCTATCCTCCATCATGATCCTCACATCTAGTCACTCTGTGGTCATGTGATGCTGCAGACCTCTCTGTGGTCATGTGATGCTGCAGACCTCTCTGTGGTCATGTGATGCTGCAGACCTCTCTGTGGTCATGTTATGCTGCAGACATCTCTGTGGTCATGTGATGCTACAGACCTCTCTGTGGTCATGTGATGCTACAGACCTCTCTGTGGTCATGTGATGCTGCAGACCTCTCTGTGGTCATGTGATGCTGCAGACCTCTCTGTGGTCATGTTATGCTGCAGACATCTCTGTGGTCATGTGATGCTACAGACTTCTATGTGGTCATGTGATGCTGCAGACCTCTCTGTGGTCATGTGATGCTACAGACCTCTCAGTGGTCATGTGATGCTACAGACCTCTCTGTGGTCATGTGATGCTACAGACCTCTCTGTGGTCATGTGATGCTACAGACCTCTCTGTGGTCATGTGACGCTACAGACCTCTCTGTGGTCATGTGATGCTACAGACCTCTCTGTGGTCATGTGATGCTACAGACCTCTCTGTGGTCATGTGATGCTACAGACCTCACTGTAAGTTCTCAGCCGTGTCGGAGCAGACAAGTTTCTATCGTACCTCCCTGAGTGCTGATTGGTCCAATCGTACCTCCCTGAGCAGGGCTCCAGAGTGCGCCTAATTTGGGCGCACATGCGCCTAGAATTCGGGGTAGTGCGACTGAAAATTTATCTGGTATAATTATTATAATTTTTTTTTACAGAGCAGTCTATTCATAATATTGTAATGACCACGGAAGAGGCAGTGAATGAAGTATTGATTAGACAGCGATTTATTAGATACCTAATAAACCGTTGGAACACGCAAGACCGGTAACAATAGCAACGCCGGTAAACAAACCCGCGAAGCCCAATCCAGGGGCCTGTACTACGAAGCTCGATTAGAGGGTTAGCGAGGTATGTTGAGCTGAAAGCCTGGGTTAGCTGTACCATGAAAGTCGATCTCTTTAAGCGTCGCTTTATCACCATGGTGACTTACGCTCGCAACCAAACCTGGTCGGGAGCAGGTTTTCGGCTTAGTCTAGCCGGAGATGGGCTACTTATATCGGCGTGCGCAGCTTCCTAGCCCCGCCTCCGATAATGGCGTCACCATTTGTGGGTGTTCCCATGGACCTCGACGCACTTATCGTTCAGGCGTCTCTCCGGAGACAGAGGGTTTTTCGGGACAGAACCGATCCCTTGGCATTGTCTGACGATATTCTTTATGATAGGCATTTATTTAATGGTCAAAATATTATTAATCAATGGCGTAAATATTGACGGTGCAACCGGTGCAGTTGCCCCCCCCCCCCTCAACAACTCAAAACTTGGGTGCACCATAAAAACGTGCTGGTGCACCCATATAAAATATATTGGCGCACATGTGCTCCCAAGGAAAAAGTTAGTCTGGAGCCCTGCTGAGGGCTGATTGGTCCTATCGTACCTCCCTGAGTGCTGATTGGTCCTATCGTACCTCCCTGAGTGCTGATTGGTCCTATCGTACCTCCCTGAGTGCTGATTGGTCCTATCGTGCGTCCCTAAATTCTGATTGGAGGACTCACCGTTGACCACGCCCCCGGAGTAGGCGTCGCGGTGCGTGGCGTGGGCGATGCCACGCCGGCCCAGCTCACACGCCTCCTCCACCGTCAGGTCGTCACGGTAACCGCTGTCCATCACGCCGTAGGCGTAGCTGTTGCCGCAGCCCGTGGAGAACATGGCCCCCGAGAGGCGGCAGCCGTTGTCGTCCACATAGTAGAGACCAGGACCCTGGAGTACACACAGTACACACATAGTACACACATAGTACAAAGCAGGACCCTGGAGTACACACAGTACACACATAGTACAAAGCAGGACCCTGGAGTACACACAGTACACACATAGTACACACATAGTACAAAGCAGGACCCTGGAGTACACACAGTACACACATAGTACACACATAGTACAAAGCAGGACCCTGGAGTACACACAGTACACACATAGTACACACATAGTACAAAGCAGGACCCTGGAGTACACACAGTACACACATAGTACACACATAGTACAAAGCAGGACCCTGGAGTACACACAGTACACACATAGTACACACATAGTACAAAGCAGGACCCTGGAGTACACACAGTACACACATAGTACACACATAGTACAGACCAGGACCCTGGAGTACACACAGTACACACATAGTACACACATAGTACACACATAGTACACACAGTACACACATAGTATACACAGTACACACATAGTACACACAGTACCCCAGTGGCAGCTGGCCTTTATTTATGTGTAAATTCTGCTCTCGTTTCCGTTTCAAGGGAATGCTCTGTGACCGTCATCCCTGTCATACAAACTAGCTGTCTTTTCCAGTGACTTGACCAGTGTGCTCTCAATGGCCAGCAGACCTAGGCTGCTTAAACGGTCTTGGACCATTGTGTCACGGGTGTAGGAACGCTTTAAACAGAAGAAGCTCCTTTCTACACCTGCAGATGTTGCTCCAATTGTTGCCACTAATGAGAACACTTTGTAAAGCGGAGGCATTGCACTGTCCAACTCCATGTCTTTAAGGAACACCAAGAAATCACATTTTCTCCTGTCACCCTCCAAGTCCTGATCTGAATACAGGACTTGAAGTGCAGGCGTCCGGCTCCCTGAATCAAAGTGATGGCCACCAAAACGATATTAAACTCCAGCAAGGAAAAGTGGGAGTTGTGTTAAACTGAAACAAGGAATTGTGTGTATGAAATGTAAGATGAAAACTGTCCAGCAATTTCGCCAATCAAATATCAAGAAATAGGTTGCAGTTTGTCTTTCGCCTCGCTTGCAAAATCCGCGATGGGACTGAGGACTAAAGAGAGCTCCGGCGATGTTTTATAGTTCAAAATCGCTGTCAATCAAAATGCAACTCAGGCCCCGTCCACACGAAGCCGATTTCATGGCGAAACCGCAAAGGTCTTGTACGGTTCGGCCTTCCGTCCACACGAAGCCGGCGAATCCGCTGACCGAAACCGTAAACTCCTGAAACCACCCTCGGAGGTGGTTTCAAATCTACCCGGTTTCGTTTTTGGATTCGTGTGGATGCCTGAAACCGACTGAAACCGTAAACCATGACGTCATCGCCCAACCCCTCGACCCTCTAGCCATTGACTGTTAAGTCCGCGGAGTCTCACCCTTTATGCGCATGCTCGCCTCTTCTTCCTATTTATTTTCCTTCTGGATTTCTGTAGCAGAAGCAGCGCCCCTTATGGGCCTGGAATGTGTACTACAGCGTTTCTACAGATCTACCCGGTTTCGCTTGACTCCGTCTTTACGGAGATACTCCGAAACCGGATCGATCGAAACCGT
>NC_079433.1:1379221-1429221 GCF_026213295.1 Gadus chalcogrammus | reverse complement strand
CAGACAGACAGACAGAGAGGCAGACAGACAGAGAGGCAGACAGACAGACAGGCAGACAGACAGACAGACAGACAGACAGACAGACAGACAGACAGACAGACAGACAGAGAGGCAGACAGACAGAGAGGCATACAGACAGACAGACAGACAGACAGACAGACAGACAGACAGACAGAGAGGCAGACAGACAGAGAGGCAGACAGACAGACAGACAGACAGACAGACAGACAGACAGACAGAGAGGCAGACAGACAGACAGAGAGGCATACAGACAGACAGACAGACAGACAGACAGAGAGGCAGACAGACAGAGAGGCAGACAGACAGACAGACAGAGAGGCAGACAGACCTGCACTCCTTGGCCAGCAGCCTCTCCCAGTACTGGCAGTCGGCAGCGCTTCCTGACATGGTCCCCAGCAGGAAGGGGTTGATCTCGATCACCTTGTTCGCCTCCTTGGACGCTGCAAGACAGACGCTCATGTTAGCGCGCCGCGGGCCGCTGGGGGTTAGCGCGCCGCGGGACGCTGGGGGTTAGCGCGCCGCGGGCTGCAGGGGGTTAGTGCGCCGCGGGACGCTGGGGGTTAGCGCGCCGCGGGCTGCAGGGGGTTAGCGCGCCGCGGGACGCTGGGGGTTAGCGCGCCACGGGACGCTGGGGGTTAGCGTGCCGCGGGCCGCTGGGGGTTAGCGCGCCGCGTGCTGCTGGGGGTTAGCGCGCCACGGGGGGCTAGCGCGCCGCAGGGGGTTAGCGCGCCGCTGGGGGCTAGCGCCCTGCGGGGGGATAGCGCACCGCTGGGGGTTAGCGCGCAGCGGGGGGTTAACAGGCCGCTGGGGGTTAGCGCGCCGCGGGGGGGGGGGTAGCAGGGTTAGCCTCACCGATGTAGCTGCCCGCCGACGCCCTGGAGTCCACCGCCACGATCACCCCGTGGCGGAACTTGAAGGCCAGCGTGGTGGTCCCGTGGTTCAGCTCGATGCCCCCCGGGGCCTCCGGACCCCCGGCCCGGCCGCAGCGCGCCAGGAAGCCCGCGGTCTGGGGGGGAGAGGACCTCTTTAGACTGAAGTGGATCTCTAGTGGCTTTAGAGCAGGGGTCCTCAAGGACCCCCAAACTGATGGAGAGATGGAGCGGGGACCCCCTACTTATATATCGTATACAACGTGTTTGATATTAAACTGGTCCTATAGTGCCATGTATAAATGTACCGTGTTATTTTGCATTCAATACTAAGATATTCAAATAGTACACAGGTTCATATATTCATGTTTTTATTTTAAACATGTGCAAGGTACAGTGAGTAGGGTGGCCATGCCACTGCCATTCATAAACAGAACATAACATAATAAACTGATACCTGCCAAGATCAACAATGTCTGTCAATTGCATGTCATCATGCATAAAAGCTAGTCAAATGGACATTTTTAAAAACATAAATGTGGAAACGAAAATTATTGATGTTTGTTAGTGTCTTTCTTTTACTCCGCGAGCAGTCCGGTAACTTATCAACCCCAGCGTGTCCGGTTGCTAAGCGACGTCAACGTCTTTGGCGGACTATTTCTCTGCTGATCGCTTATTTTCCCGATAATGACCGGCGTTCTGTACATTATCCCTTACATAACAGCACTCTCTCTCTCCCAACAGTCTTGGCTGCTCACTCTCATCCAAATACGTTTTGTATTCGGCAGAGGAGGGGGTAGACATAAAGACCAGATGAGAACCTGACGTCGCTGTGCTGTCCCTTCATTGAAGGAACAGGCAGAGAACAGCTCTCTCCTGCTGGGCTTTCATTAAAATCAAATACATAAAAATGTCGCACCCAGTCCAGATGTGTCAGGTGAGCGCGAGAGACCGTACGTATGAATGTATGCTTACCACTCCTGTAAATCCCATATATATAGTTATTTCAGATCGCATGATAGGAATAGATCTATTCTGATTAGAAATCGGATCAAAAGTGTCCATGTAAACGCGGCTAGTGTGTTGGATTCATGTTAATGTGTATTTAAAGACATTTCAATTTGTGGAAGAAATTACGGGGGGGATTTTAAAAAATGTCTAATCAACCCAAACGACCGCGACCCCACCCTGCAGTACCTCTGCGGACCCCCTAGGGGTCGCGGACCCCTCGTTGAAGACCTCTGCTTTAGATTGAAGTGGATCTCTTCAGATTGAGGTGGATCTCTTTAGATTGAAGAGGATCTCTTTAGAGTGAAGTGGAACTCTTTAGATTGTAGTGAATCTCTTTAGATTGAAGTGGATCTCTAGTGGTTTAGATTTTAGTAGATCTCTTAAGATTGAAGTAGATCTCTTTTGAAGTGGATCTCTTTTTATATAAGTGGATCTATCGTGGCTATAGATGACGGTGGATCTCTTTAGTTTGAAGTGGATCTCTAGTTGTTTTAGATTGAAGTGGATATAGATTGAGGTGGATCTCTTTAGATTGAAGTTGATCAGACTCTAGTGGTCTAGTGGACACTCTTAACACATATATCAACTTGCGTGTGACACGTTCCCTACTGAGCGCTTACTACAGGGAGAGTTTCAATACGCACCTTGTCTGTTCCTTAAGAGCGCCACCAGAGGGGGCCCTCAACACATTTACCGTCCTAAGCGACCGACTAGGTCGCCTAGGCCGATCGCCGATCAGTTTGTCGTTGCATTTTATTCATAACCAGTTGTTGCCTCGGGGCCCCAAGCAATTGCTTGGTTTGCTTGCCTTCTCGCGACGGGCCTGTCACTAGTGGTCTAGTAGTGGACACTCTTAACACATCAACTCGCGTGCGACACGTTCCCTACTGATTCGAAACTGGAGTTGGGAGAAAGTGAAAGAAAAGTCTAAATAGAGCTATATGACGTAAAGGCATGGACCCGTGAAAACAAGACGCGTAAAATGCCTCAAAACGCACCTGGGCAAAGCGACGCGTTCCGCGCGCAGCACATGACGGGATGAAGCAGACTCGGAGAACTCGGTAAAAGCACCGACCTCATCAGAAGATACTCACGTCCAGGCCCAGCGGGAGGGCCAGCTCCGGAGACCTGGTCCCGAAGGTGTAGTGACTGGCTCGGTCCGTGAGGCTCCGGGCCCCCCCAACGGAGGGTCCATAGGGTCTGGAGTCAGGTCTATAGCCGCTGAAGCTGAGCAGAGCCATGGTGCGGACTCGGAGGTGAGGTTGAAGCGGAGGCTGAAGCGTCTGATGCGCGCGGTCGAGAGCCTCACGCGCCTTCCGGTCTCCAAAGCGAAAGTAAATCAGTCCCGAGACGGGCCGACGGACACACACGGGTCATGTTACAGTACCTGTTGTGCACCGTGTTTATTGTGGACGCAATGAATCCCATTACATTAAAGTATGGTTACAGGCTCTGATCTCTCGGGTTTAGCCTTTAAGAGCAGCGCACTGACGCTTCAGACTAATTCGTTTAATCGCCAAATCTGCTAGTTTGGTATGTTATGTCTTTTTATGTTATGGTCATATAAGTATGACTAAGATAGCATTATGAGCCGATAACAACTATCAATGGATCAAAACACAGATGCATACCAAAATCATTTTATTCAAAGTTTTAATCAGTATTGTCTGTATAATGTCACACACACGGACACACACACACATTCCCATCAACACAGCGCAGTGATATACTGGGTGATTTGGAGTATTGATACGATGCAGTTCCTAGTGTGAGCAGAGAGGACGCTGGGCAGCTGTGCTGCTAGTGAGTTTCCATCCGCTGAACCGCTTCGGTCACCAATTCCAGCCGCAGAGGGACTACTTTTTCCGACAGGAGTGCTGTGGTGCCGGGAGGGTACTTGTACTTCCGGTCTCTAGAGGAGGAAACGGAATGAACCTTGAATAAAAATGTACTTAATACTTAAAACTTCTCTCCAATACTATTTGTGGATACATATTATGTGTGTCCTACGTGTTTTGAGGATATATAATAATAATATTAATAATAATAATAATAATATTACACTTTATTTAAATAGCACTTTACAAAACAAACAAACAGCAACACAGTTACAAAGGGAGGAAGAGGAGGGGGGAGAGAGGGAGGAGGAGGAGGGGGAGAGAAGAAAAAAGGGAGGAGGAGGAGGGGGAGAGAGGAGGAAAGGGAGGAGGAGGGGGAGAGAGAAGGAAAGGGAGGAGGGGGAGAGAGGAGGAAAGGGAGGAGGGGGAGAGAGGAGGAAAGGGAGGAGGAGGGGGAGAGAGGAGGAAAGGGAGAGAGGAGGAAAGGGAGGAGGAGAGGGAGAGAGGAGGAAAGGGAGGAGGATGGGGAGAGAGGAGGAAAGGGAGGAGGAGGGGGAGAGAGGAGGAAAGGGAGGAGGAGATAGGAAGAAAGGGAGCAGGAGGAGGCGGCGGACCTCCCGTTGGTGTACTGGGACTCCTGGTAGGGCCGGATGTAGTCCACAGCCTGGGCGGTGATGACACACAGGTCCACGTTGCTCCCAGAGCCAAGGTCACCCATGATCCCCGCCTGGACGGAGTCCCTCACCAACACCTTGGCCTCCTCCACCTGGGGCGAGAGAGTGGGAGGGAGGTAGGGAGAGAGAGAGGGGGGGGGGGGAGAGAGAGAGAGAGAGGGGGGGGGAGAGAGAGAGAGAGAGAGAGAGAGAGAGGGGGGGGAGAGAGAGAGGGAGGGAGAGAGAGAGAGAGAGAGAGAGAGAAAGAGAGAGAAAGAGAGAGAGAGAGAGAGAGAGAGAGAGAGAGGGAGAGGGAGGGGGAGAGGGGGGAGGGAGAGACAGAGGGATTACTATTTAGTCATAAAACAGGTCATTAAGGAGCAGGTAGGGGTTAGACAGTACATAGACAGGTCATTAAGGAGCAGGTAGGGGTTAGACAGTACAGAGACAGGTCATTAAGGAGCAGGTGGGGGTTAGACAGTACAGAGACAGGTCATTAAGGAGCAGGTAGGGGTTAGACAGTACAGAGACAGGTCATTAAGGAGCAGGTAGGGGTTAGACAGTACAGAGAAAGGTCATTAAGGAGCAGGTAGGGGTGAGACAGTACATAGACAGGTCATTAAGGACTAGGTAGGGGTTAGACAGTACAGAGACAGGTCATTAAGGAGCAGGTGGGGGTTAGACAGTACAGAGACAGGTCATTAAGGAGCAGGTAGGGGTTAGACAGTACAGAGACAGGTCATTGAGGAGCAGGTAGGGGTTAGACAGTACAGAGACAGGTCATTAAGGAACAGGTAGGGGTTAGACAGTACACAGACAGGTCATTAAGGAGCAGGTAGGGGTTAGACAATACAGAGACAGGTCATTAAGGAGCAGGTAGGGGTTAGACTGTAGAGACAGGTCATTAAGGAGCAGGTAGGGGTTAGACAGTACAGAGACGGGTCATTAAGGAGCAGGTAGGGGTTAGACTGTAGAGACAGGTCATTAAGGAGCAGGTAGGGGTTAGACAGTACCTCCATGTCGGGTTTGTAGCGGTCCTCCAAGATGCCCAGAGCCGCCATTGAACCGGAACCTGAGGAGAATCCGCAGGTTCAACCCCTGAACTGGAGGTCCTGTAAAGTAGTCCTGTAAAGTAGTCCTGTAAAGTAGTCCTGACTAAAGTGGTCCTGACAAAAGTGGTCCTGACTAAAGTAGTCCTGTATAGTAGTCCTGACTAAAGTAGTCCTGTAAAGTAGTCCTGACTAAAGTAGTCCTGTAAAGTAGTCCTGTAAAGTAGTCCTGACTAAAGTAGTCCTGACTAAAGTAGTCCTGTATAGTAGTCCTGTATAGTAGTCCTGACTAAAGTAGTCCTGACTAAAGTAGTCCTGTAAAGTAGTCCTGACTAAAGTAGTCCTGTAAAGTAGTCCTGACTAAAGTAGTCCTGACTAAAGTAGTCCTGTAAAGTAGTCCTGACTAAAGTAGTCCTGTAAAGTAGTCCTGTATAGTAGTCCTGACTAAAGTAGTCCTGTAAAGTAGTCCTGTATAGTAGTCCTGTAAAGTAGCCCTGACTCCTGACTAAAGTCCTGGGTAGTCTTAATGAGGTGCTCCTAACCAAACAGAGCCCATCTAAAGAGCGGGTCCTGAAGCCATCAGAATGAATCGATGATCACAACAACATCCACATCAACAACAAGCAAACCAGCGCTCTTAATGTGAAGGCCCCTGACCCATGGAGACGAAGGGCAGCTTGTTCACACTGCCGTACGGCCCCACCGTGTACAGGTGGGCCCCCGAGTAGTCCACGCCCCCCAGGATCAGATGGGCCCCGATCTGACCGCCGTACCTGGAGACACACAACGCAGCACACACACAATTATACACACAGTGATACACACACTGATACACACAATGTTACACACAATGTTACACACAATGTAACACACACTGATACACACACTGAGACACAGCGTCTAACACCCACCTGTACAGCGTGTCTAACACACACCTGTACAGCGTGTCTAACACACACCTGTACAGCGTGTCTAACACACACACCTGTACAGCCCGTCTAACACACACACCTGTAGAGGTTTAGAGTTTATTTGCCTAGCACAAATGACAACGTCCGTTCAAGGCGGGGGCGTAGGCTTGTACAGAGTTCGTACAAGAGGCTTGTACAAGAGAAATTCTTGAAGAGGAGTTTCAGGTAGCCGGTAGATGATTCCTCAGTTGCTTTTCGGATGCAGTGTAGGATGGAATAGGTCTTAGCTCTGGGCTTAATTCACTCCAGAGCTCGGGCCTCTGGGGGACACATCAAACCGGTGCCTAGAAGCCCTCGTGCCTGGTAGGAGTAGGCGGTTGTTTCTGTTTCTGTCTGTGTGTCCGATGTGGAAATAAATATGTTCTGGAGAGTGACTGGAAGATCTAGTTTTCTATATATGAACTTATTGGCGAGTCAACGTGTTTGATATGCGTTCACTTTATCAATAGGTATCAAATGATATTGTTCAAAAAGGGGTGCAGATGGGGTCTATCTACTTGAGTGAGATATCAACCTAAGAAATGTCTTCTTTGTGATTTGTAGGTAGGATGAGTCACTGCCCGGACTATATTACGGTAAGGTCAGATGAGCAGAGGCGTGAATTCAGTGACAAACCTTCCTCGATATGCCCAGCGACTCAGCAGATCTTCTGGAGGCCAGGTCGATATGGTCAGACCATTTCAGACCACTGTCCACGATGACCCCCAGGAGTTTGCTTTGTTGAATGAGTTCAATTTGTCTTTTTTTGTTTTATTTATTTTTTATTTATTATGTTTATTGATTTATTTATTTATTTTTTCCACAATGTCTTGTTTTTTAAATGATTTATGATGACTATATGCTCTGTAAGGTGACCTTGGGTGTCTTGAAAGGCGCCTCTAAATTAAATGTATTATTATTATTATTATTACTATCATTAATTTCAGCGTTGTTAATATAGGTTTAAGCTTGACCTTTAGTATAGTATTCATTTGTATTGCAAAAGATCATGAAGTCAAGGTGTGTAACACCCACCTGTAGCGCGTGTGTAACACCCACCTGTAGCGCGTGTGTAACACCCACCTGTAGCGCGTGTGTAACACCCACCTGTTCAGCGCGTGTAACACCCACCTGTAGCGCGTGTGTAACACCCACCTGTAGCGCGTGTGTAACACCCACCTGTAGCGCGTGTGTAACACGCACCTGTAGCGCGTGTGTAACACCCACCTGTTCAGCGTGTGTAACACCCACCTGTAGCGCGTGTGTAACACCCACCTGTTCAGCGTGTGTAACACCCACCTGTAGCGCGTGTGTAACACGCACCTGTAGCGCGTGTGTAACACGCACCTGTAGCGCGTGTGTAACACCCACCTGTTCAGCGCGTGTAACACCCACCTGTTCAGCGTGTGTAACACCCAGGGCCGTAGTAGCAAATTCTGGGCCCTGTGTACAAGAGGTACTGATGGCCCCCCCCCGAATTCCCCCTACCAGCCCCCTGCGCAGAATTGTAGGGGGGAGGGGGGGGATGGGAGGAAGGACAATTGTTGCCGGTGGGGGGGGGGGGGGGGGGGGGGGGGGGGCAATTGCAGCTCCTTCTACCATCGGTAGAATGATAGAAAATTCTACAGACATAATTTTTTCTTTTCAATTTATTGTTCCCATGCCCCCCCCCCCCCCTCTGCCTTGGGCCCCCCCACAGCTGTGTAACTGATCCCCCCAGCCCGGCGGCCCCGGTAACACCCACCTGTAGAGCGTGTCCTGCAGGATGCTGGCGGCCATCAGGACGCGCGGGGCCCGCTGGCTGTTGAGGCTGAACAGGGCGAGGTTGGAGGCCAGGAGGTCCGTCGTCTTCTGGGTGTCAGCCGCCGTCCCGGCTCCGCAGCAGCTGGGCCACACGGGGGAGAGCTGCTCTGGAGCTGGTCTAGACCTGGTCTACAGCTAGACCTGGTCTAGCCTGGTCCACAGCTAGACCTGGTCTAGCTGTAGACCAGGTCTACAGTGTGTGTGTGTGTGTGTGTGTGTGTGTGTGTGTGTGTGTGTGTGTCTGTGTGTGTGTGTGTGTGTGTGTGTGTGTGTGTGTGTGTCTCTGTGTGTGTTACTCACTACATGTTAGCAGAGATGCGGTGGATCTTAGCACACATCTTATCAGCCACAACGTCGCCCGAGGTCGCCCTGGTGTCGGCTCCAAGGACCACACCATCCTGACACACACATCCACACACACACACACACACACACACACACACACACACACACACACACACACACACACACACACACAAACATATACATACACACACGCGCACACACACGCATGGCAAGCACACACACACACACACACAAACGTTAACACACACGCAAGTACACACACGCCGGCACACACATGCACACACACACACAGACAAACACGCACACATAAGCACAGACACTGTTTAACATACAAACACTACACTACAAATCAGGCTCCGAGCTGGTCGAGGTGTGTGTGGGGACAGCAGGTCGGACCCGTACCCTGAACACAATTCCGGATATGGTGGTCCCCGTCTTCACGGGCCGTGGGGGGGGTGACCCCTCCAGGAGCCGGCCCAGAACAGCGTTCCTGCGGGGTGGGGGGGGGCACCACGATCACATCATCATTTAGACATAAACCTCCATGGCACAAAAAAACACCTAAACGGTCAGTCCTCGTGGCCTACGCAGTTTGATTTAAACCGTTTCACTTTCACTTTTGAAGTTCCCGATAGAGAGTCGACGCGAAACTCGGTGATATAATTCATTTCCCGACCCTTCGTGAGACAGGAGACCCGCTCCAGCAGCTTACCGTTCCGTCAGGTCGAAGCTGAAGCCGGGGCTTGGGGGCTGCAGGGGGCTGCGGAGGAGACTCATCTCACCGCCGAAGAGACTCATCAGGACCGGGAGCTGTTCCGTCAAGCTGCTCTGTCTGGAGGAGGAGTGACAACATGGAGCACGACGCGGCGGTCAGGGGAGTCAGCACCGGGGTGAGTCGGAGCCTTTAAGCATAATTATCTTAATGAGGAGAAACTTAAACCGTCTTTATTAGTGTCCGCTCGATGAGTGGCCATAAGGTGCGTGTTCGACTCCAACTTGTTTTAACATTTATCTTTTCAACCGCGGAACAGACGACACAGAACACTAGGGCTTTGCAGAAAGAGACACCTGGCAGGTGATCCTGATTATTATAGGTTATCCTGATTCTTATAGGTTACCCCAAACTCTGAATATAATTTAAAGATGCGTTTAAACGCGTGGAATAAGGTTTCCATTTTAACGAAAATGGATCTCCGAGTTTGGTCGCTTGACTTGAAGCCGTCTAATCGACTCCTCTGATTATCGTCAACAGGGAGACGGGCTCATTGTGCATTAAAATGCATTTGTGTATAAAACACAAACCCCTGTTTTGTATATGATCCGAGATTGGCGCTAGTTTCTAGTGGGGAAGCTCAGGGACCCGGGGACCGACGTCACATAACCAGTCCAACACCGCACCCTTAACTTAAAGACTTTCGTTAAAGTTTACCAACGATCCGTGACCTCTTACTAAATGATAAGACAGCTCTGCGAAAGCTGTAATATCTCACATCACCTGAACTGACCTCTTCCAGGCGTTTGCGTCCCAACGCCTGGACGGGATGCCCCAATAAGCGTTATTAGTGAGGGAGAGGTCGGGACTTCCGAGCATGCTTCGGAAGGAGCGACATCCGTTTAGTTGCATGGGCTGAGCGCCTCGAGGCGAGGGAGAGGGCGGGACTTCCGCTAGAGATGCTGTCTATTTCCATCCCGTGTCCCGCCCCCTCTGACTGAACAAGTAAATGCTTCTCAAACATGAGCTGTAAACTACAACAACGCGTTCATTGAACCATAACATGGCTGTGGAAGATATTGGTCTTTTGTAATAAAAGTGTGAATAATATTGCATATTACAGAGTAGCATGGTTATAATAGTGTGAATAGTATTGTATAGTACAGCATAGCATTATAATAATAGTTTGAATAGTATTGTATGTTACAGCATAGCATTATAACAATAGTGTGAATAGTATTGTATATTACAGTATAGCATTATAATAATAGTGTGAATAGTGTTGCATATTACAGTATAGCATTGTTATAATAGTGTGAATAGTATTGTATAGTACAGCATAGCATTATAATAATAATAATAATAATAATAATAATAATAATAATAATAATAATAATTCATTTTATTTGAGGGCGCCTTTCAAAGCACCCAAGGTCACCTTACAGGGCAGTTTAAAAAACAAAATCAACAATCATAATAATAGTTTGAATAGTATTGTATATTACAGCATAGCATTATAATAATAATGTGAATAGTATTGTATATTACAGTATAGCATTCTAATAATAGTGTGAATACAGTATAGCATTCTAATAATAGTGTGAATAGTATTGTATACTACAGTATAGCATTGTAATAAAAGTGTGAATAGTATTGTATACTACAGTATAGCATTATAATAATAGTGTGTATAGTATTGTATATTACAGTATAGCATTGTAATAAAAGTGTGAATAGTATTGTATACTACAGTATAGAATTGTAATAAAAGTGTGAATAGTATTGTACACTACAGTATAGCATTGTAATAAAAGTGAATAGTATTGCATATTACAGTATAGCATTATAATAATAGTGTGAATAGTATTGTATATTACAGTATAGCATTGTTATAATAGTGTGAATACAGTATAGCATTATAATAATAGTGTGAATAGTATTGTACATTACAGTATAGCATTGTAATAATATAAATTAGAAATGACAACAGTTCTAAACGAGGCCACGCCCCCTGCCCCTCCCCCCCAGACCACCATCATGGCCGTGACCTTCGACGGCGGCGTCATCATCGGATCGGACTCGCGGGCCACCATGGGGGGGTGAGTATGGTCACGGATGGCTCCTCCCTTTCCTCCTGGTCGTGGTGATAACCCCTCCCCTTCCTCCTGGTTGTGATGATAACCCCTCCCCTTCCTCCTGGTCGTGATGATAAGCCCTCCCCTTCCTCCTGGTCGTGGTGATAACCCCTCCCCTTCGTCCTGGTCGTGGTGATAACCCCTCCCCTTCCTCCTGGTCGTGGGGCTAACCCCTCCCCTTCCTCCTGGTCGTGGGGCTAACCCCTCCCCCTCTGTCCCCAGGGAGACGGTGTCGTCTAAGACCATCAACAAGCTGGTCCAGGTGCACCAAAGGATCTTCTGCTGCATGGCCGGCTCGCTGGCCGACGCCCAGGCCGTCCTGAAGACCGCCAGCTTCCAGCTCAACCTGCACAGGTACGCGGCTAAGACTGATAGCACAGGTACGCTACTAGCACCGCTAGCACAGGTACGCTACTAGCAACGCTAGCATAGGTACACTGCTAGCACCGATAGCACAGGTACGCTGCTAGCACCGATAGCACAGGTACACTGCTAGCACCGATAGCACAGGTACGCTGTAAGCACCACTAGTAAGCTACTAGCACCGCTAGCACAGGTACGCTAATAGCACTGATAGCACAGGTACGCTAATAGCACTGATAACACAGGTACGCTACTATCACTGATAGCACAGGTACGCTACTAGCCCTGCTAGCAGTGCTAGAACAGGAAGGCTGCTAGCACTGACTGGTACGCTACTAACACAGTGAGTTGAGCTTCACTGCCAGTGTATGTCTCTCTCTCTCTCCCTCTCTCCCTCTCTCTCTCTCTCTCTCTCTCTCTCTCTCTCTCTCTCTCTCTCTCTCTCTCTCACCACTCTGCCTCTGTGTCTCTCTCTCTCTCTCTCCCTCTCTCTCACCACTCTGCCTCTACGTCTCTATGTCTCTCGCCCTCCCCAGTGTTCAGATGGAGGCTCCTCCCCGGGTGATAGCAGCAGCCTCTCTGCTGAGGAAGCTCTGCTACCACAACAAGGACGAGCTCCAGGCTGGCTTCATCACGGCCGGCTGGGACCCTCAGAAAGGCCCGCAGGTGGGGACTCCTTTCAAACCGCGGCCCAGGCTGCACCCCGGCCTGCAGCCTGAAAACAGGCCTCCACAAGGCCACTTAGTCACTCAGAAGCATGCATAGTCAGGGGGTCTAGGTGGGTCTAGGTGGGTCTAGGTGGGACCAGGGGGGTCTAGGTGGGTCTAGGGGGGTCTAGGTGGGTCTAGGTGGGTCTAGGTGAGTCTAGGGGGGTCTAGGTGGGTCTAGGGGGGTCTAGGTGGGTCTAGGTGGGTCTAGGGGGGTCTAGGTGGGTCAAGGTGGGTCTAGGTGAATTAGGTGGGTCTAGGTGAGTCTAGGGGGGTCTAGGTGGGTCTAGGGGGGTCTAGGTGGGTCTAGGTGGGTCTAGGTGGGTCTAAGTGAGTCTAGGTGGGTCTAGGTGGGGCTAGGGGGGTCTAAGTGAGTCTAGGTGGGTCTAGGGGGTCTAGGTGAGTCTAGGTGGGTCTAGGTGGGTCTAGGGGGGTCTAGGTGGGTCTAGGGGGGTCTAGGTGAGTCTAGGGGGTCTAGGTGGATCTAGGTGAGTCTAGGTGGGTCTAGGTGGGTCTAGGGGGGTCTAGGTGGGTCTAGGTGGATCTAGGTGGGTCTAGGTGGGTCTAGGTGGATCTAGGTGGGTCTAGGGAGGTCTAGGTGGGTCTAGGTGGGTCTAGGGGGGTCTAGGTGAGTCTAGGGGGGTCTAGGTGAGTCTAGGTGGGTCTAGGGGGTCTAGGTGGGTCTAGGTGGATCTAGGTGGGTCTAGGGAGGTCTAGGTGGGTCTAGGTGGGTCTAGGGGGTCTAGGTGGGTCTAGGTGGATCTAGGTGAGTCTAGGGGGGTCTAGGGGGATCTAGGGAGGTCTGACGTGGGTCTAGGGGGTCTAGGGGGGTCTAGGTGGATCTAGGTGGGTCTAGGGAGGTCTAGGTGGGTCTAGGTGGGTCTAGGTGGATCTAGGTGGGTCTAGGGAGGTCTAGGTGGGTCTAGGTGAGTCTGACGTGGGTCTTGTTGTCCCCAGGTCTACGTGGTGTCTCTTGGGGGCATGCTGATCAGTCAGCCGTTCACCATCGCCGGCTCCGGCAGCACCTACATCTACGGCTACACCGACGCCAAGTACCGCCCCCACATGACCCGGGAGGAGGGGCTGCAGTTCGTCACCAACGGTAACGCTGGTCCCGGTAACGTGGTTCTAGCACCGCCCCTTGGACCAGAGCAGTTGCCAACGGTAACGCTGGTCCCGGTGACATGGTTCTAGCACCGCCCCTTGGACCAGAGCAGTTGCCAACGGTAACGCTGGTCCCGGTGACGTGGTTCTATGGACCCATGACTAACCGTGCAATTGATATGGTTTTCTCTGGATATTCTCGATAATCTGGTCAACATTAAAGCTCTTCTATGATAGTGTACGTCAGATGTTAGCTATAATCCGGTCCAGATAAAAGCTCTTCTATGATAGTGTGCGTCAGATGTTAGCTATAATCCGGTCCAGATAAAAGCTCTTCTATGATAGTGTGCGTCAGATGTTAGCTATAATCCGGTCCAGATAAAAGCTCTTCTATGATAGTGTGCGTCAGATGTTAGCTATAATCTGGTCCACATTGAAGCCCTTCTATGGTAGTAGCTGTGATCGAGATCGTTCCCTATCACGGATATAGCACTATATAGGGTGCTCGCCATTTTGTCGTGGTGTTCCAATTCTCAGTGGTTAATTTCATGCACTATACAGTGCACTTAAAATACCCACCATTTTAGTGTTCATACGATGTTCCCTACATGTTACTCCCGTATACCATAATGCAATGCGGTCGTGTTTTTCCGGAGGAGAAGAGAAGCTGAATAAACGCGAAAACGAATACATTTAATGATGGAGTCTCCGGCTTTCGTTTAGAAATGTCAACAATTTATTTGGGATTGAACATAGAAAATGTAACATTCAGCAAAACCTTGTTCAAGGAAATGTAACATTCAACATCAATACAACCTCCAGCTTTCCTCGTGAGTGCCCGGTTTGTTTACATGATGTGGGCGCATCTGTCTGCGTCACACAAATACCCGGCGCATTTACTGACGCAAATTACGTTTAGAAATGTAGTAGTCAGAATCCTCGTTTGTTCGTTCCCTACATAGTGCACTATATCATGAACACTATATAGGGAATAGTGAGTGAGTGAATGGGGAACGATTTCGAACACAGCTAGTGTGTGTCTGATGTTAGCTATCTGGTCCATAATAAAGGTCTGCTATGGTAGTGTGTATCTGATGTTAGCTATCTGGCCCACATTAAAGCACTCTTCTCCCTGCAGCTCTGGCCTTGGCCATGGGCCGGGACAATGTCAGCGGGGGCGTGGCCCACCTGGTGGTCATCACGGAGGAGGGGGCGGAGCATGTAGTCATCCCCGGCAACAAGCTGCCCAAGTTCCATGACGAGTGACGGAGGCCGGGGATCGGAGGGCCTCCCGTTCCAGAGACCGAGCCCGCCCTCACACGGACCACAGAACACGGCTTGATGAGGACTCAATAGAGGGCCAAAGAGTTCACTACATTAAAGCCTTCGGTTGGGTGACGTCTTCAGTCTGGGAGGGTTCTGTGTCAAGTGTGTGTTTGTGTCTGTTGCCTATAAATTCAAAATTGGTCTAAATGTCGTGTTGTCCTTTATTCGCCTGTGCACCATGACATTGGATTGAATCATAAGGTCTATCTCTGATATGAAGGTGGGCTGTTGTGTATTACCAGAATATCAAAATATATTTGCAGGATTGTAATGCGCTATATTGGATGGACACGCCGTGTGAGAATCCCCTCTAGGCCAGCCCACTACTAGATAGGATCGAACCTGGACGAGGAAATGGTCTGACTGGTGCGGACCTTCCGGCGCGCGGGTTAGATCTTGCTCCGGGGGCGCGCGGCGAACGACGCGGTTTCACTTTCACTTTGACGCGCGGAACCATCGCGCGTTCCCTTCGACAAAGCAGCTTTCCTACTCAGGGAACAGCCGTACCAGCCAGCATGTTGGAGGAACAGGGCCCGGAATGGCTGTCCGAGGAGGTCAAGACAGGGGTAGGTCGTTAGGAGCCGGCGCGCTGTTTGTTTGTACACCGGGTTTCCCTGACCCTGGAGGAACGACATGTTTTTCTGTTTTTCCTCCAGACCACTATCATCGCCGTGGAGTTCGACGGAGGAGTCGTGCTGGGGTCCGATTCTCGGGTTTCTGCAGGGTAGGTGCCTGCGTGCTGTGTGTGTGTGTGTGTGTGTGTGTGTGTGTGTGTGTGTGTGTGTGTGTGTGTGTGTGTGTGTGTGTGTGTGTGTGCGCGTGCTCCGTCCAGCCGGCCTACAGCTGCCCTTCCCCCTCAGGGCCTCGGTGGTGAACCGCGTGATGAACAAACTGTCGCCGCTGCACGACCGCATCTACTGCGCGCTGTCGGGCTCCGCCGCCGACGCGCAGACCATCGCCGAGGCCGTGAACTACCAGCTGGACGTGCACAGGTGAGACGCGCGACGCAGGGGTGAGACAGATGACGCGCGGGTGAGACAGGTGAAGCCAACCTTCGTTCAGGGGTTCACTTCGGACGGATCAATTTACGCATCTCATTACGTCTCTCTTTCTTCATATTGACGTTGAAACAAGATGCACGTGTTCCTGCGTGCCTGCATGTGTGCATGTGTGTGTGTGTGTGTGTGTGTGTGTGTGTGTGTGTGTGTGTACCTGTGTGTGTGTGTTTGTGCCTGTATACCTGTACCTGTGTGTGTGTGTGTGTGTGTGTGTGTGTGTGTGTGTGTGTGTGTGTGTGTGTGTGTGTGTGTCTGTATACCTGTACGTGTGTGTGTGTGTGTGTGTGTGTGTGTGTGTGTGTGTGTGTGTGTGTGTGTGTGTGTGTGTGTGTGTGTGTGTGTCAGCATGGAGCTGGGTGAGGACCCCCTGGTGTGCTCAGCTGCCACCCTGGTGAAGAACATCTCGTACCAGTACAAGGAGGAGCTGTCGGCCCACCTGATCGTGGGGGGCTGGGACCGCAGGGGGGGGGGCCAGGTACCGCCCTCACACACTACACACACACACACACATAGACACACACACACACACACACATATATTATATACAGTACACACACACACATAGACACACACACACACATGTATTATATACAGTACACACACACACATAGACACACACACACATATATTATATACAGTATACACGCACACATAAACACACACACATATATATTATATACAGTACACACACACACATAGAGACACACACTTATATATTATATACAGTATACACGCACACATAAACACACACACATATATATTATATACAGTATACACACATATACATTATATACCTAATAAACACATCCCCATAGATACACACATATATATATATTATATACAGTATACACACATCCACATAAATACACACATATATATATTAGTGCTGTCAGTTTAACGGCGTCAATTTTTTTATCGCGCGATTAACGCTCTTTTGGCTTGGAAAACGTCGTTTTTTCACCTGCTGTCTAGCATTAACTAGTCGCGTTAGAAAAACTACAACTCCATACCGGAACTAGCAACACCGGAAACAAAACAACAAGCACGCCGCACAAACTTGTTGGGGCAAGCAAGGATACGGAGCGGGTGAATAACTCCTTAAAAGTGTGTGTGTGTGTTTGTGAGTCACTCTGTTCGAGCCTGCATGAGAGTTCAATGTTGTCATTAGCTGTTCCGTCTTTCTGACCAATCGCTGTTCAAGGCCCACCTGGGCTGTACCACTTCAGGAGGGGCCGCTCAGTTACTCCCCTCTAGACAAAATCAACTTGGTTGCGACGTTGACAGCTTGTGAGTGCTGTGTTGAGTGAGTGAGAGGTTGCGGGTGCACAGCTCAGGCTGCCGGACGGTGCTGCAAGGAACTTTTATAAACGCAATATTGTTATCCCGCAGTAATCAGCCCGACAGCCCCGGACTGTTAACGGCCCACCGGGAATCTCCCGACTCTCCCGATTACCACTCCGCCACCGTGTGTGTGTGTGTGTGTGTGTGTGTGTGTGTGTGTGTGTGTGTGTGTGTGTGTGTGTGTGTGTGGGTGTTGGTGTGTGGGTGGGTGTGTGGGCGTTGTTCGATAGCCTGGTAATGTGTTTAGGCCTACGTACGGTAGGAATATTCATAGGCTACTGGTTTAAATAATAAATGTTAAATAATAAAATTTCCCATTTTTGGTGAGCAAGAGTTTTGTTCGAAAGTTCAGTGATTGAAACAAATAAAAGCCTGGGCTATTGAAGTTTTACGGTAGGCCTACCACTGTCATGCACCTACCCGATGTCAAGTGGACCGGGTTGAATTCACTGCGGGTCTCTCTGCTTATATCCATCAAATATATATTTATTACTGTCCTTCTCAACACTCTGATCTCACTAAAAGGCTAGCAGCACGAAATCAAGGGATATCTAGAATAGAAAGAAATGTGCGATTAATCGCGAGTTAACTGACATTAATGCTATTAAACGCGATTAAATATTTTAATCGCCTGACAGCACTAATATATATATATATAATATACATTATACACATATCCAGATAAATACACACATTTACACATTATACACACATCCAGATTGATACACACATAATATATCCGCATATATATGACATATATGTGTGTATATATATATAATATATAAATAGATACATACATATATTTATACACATATGTTATAGATATCATATTAATTATAGAACATAATACATACTGATATTCCTAATATTACCATGTACTGACCCCTGCCCTCTGACCCCTGACCTCTGACCCCAGGTGTATGCGACCCTGAGCGGGCTGCTGACCCGGCAGCCCTTCGCGCTGGGCGGCTCCGGAAGCTCCTACGTCTACGGCTACCTGGACGCAGAGTACCGGGCAGGGGCGGGGCGCACGGACACACAGCGGCTGGTGGTGGACAGTAAGACAGACAGGCAGGCAGGCAGGCAGGCAGGCAGACAGACAGACAGACAGACAGACAGACAGACAGACAGACAGAGAGGCAGACAGACAGACAGACAGATAGACAGACAGGCGGACAGACAGACAGACAGACAGACAGACAGACAGACAGACAGACAGACAGACAGACAGACAGACAGACAGACAGACAGACAGACAGACAGACAGACAGACAGACAGACAGACAGACAGACAGACAGACAGACAGACAGACAGACAGACAGACAGACGATTCTACCAAAACGCTATGAACTTGGATCGATGGGGCAGGTGTTATGGTAAAAACGAAATCGTAATTTTAAATCACTTTTAAGGCAAGAAGTAGCCCGACACTTCTTGGAAGTATAATAAGGGTCTTAAAATATAAAACGAGGCATTGATAGCTTTTTAAGTGTAAAGATTGTTTATTAAAAATGGTTTTTTTTTACACACAACAACATCAGTAGTTCACCCGTCGATGCCATCTTGTCTTTAAGACTCGATAAGTAGATTGGTGAACACAGAGCTTGCGTGTTGTTCACGGATGTCACAAGCTCTGCGTGACATCCGAAATAGCGATTTCGTTTTTACCATATCACATGCCCCCATCGTTCCAAGTTCAAATGCGTTTTGGTAGAAATGGCCAATAAAAGCCGATTTAAGAATACGTCTACATGCGCTTTTTTGCTCGTTATCATACTAAACATATCCCAGATCCATTTTACACCGGATATCTCCTTTAAGGAGCAGGTAGGGATTAAACAGTCCAGACAGGTCATTAAGGAGCAGGTAGGGGTTAGACAGTACAGAGACAGGTCATTAAGGAGCAGGTAGGGGTTAGACAGTAAAGAGACAGGTCATTAAGGAGCAGGTAGGGGTTAGACAGTACAGAGACAGGTCATTAAGGAGCAGGTAGGGGTTAGACAGTACAGAGACAGGTCATTAAGGAGCAGGTAGGGGTTAGACAGTACAGAGACAGGTCATTAAGGAGCAGGTAGGGGTTAGACAGTACAGAGACAGGTCATTAAGGAGCAGGTAGGGGTTAGACAGTACAGAGACAGGTCATTAAGGAGCAGGTAGGGGTTAGACAGTACAGAGACAGGTCATTAAGGAGCAGGTAGGGGTTAGACAGTACAGAGACAGGTCATTAAGTAGCAGGTAGGGGTTAGACAGTACAGAGACAGGTCATTAAGGAGCAGGAAGGGGTTAGACTGTAGAGACAGGTCATTAAGGAGCAGGTAGGGGTTAGACAGTAAAGAGACAGGTCATTAAGGAGCAGGTAGGGGTTAGACAGTACAGAGACAGGTCATTAAGGAGCAGGTAGGGGTTAGACAGTACAGAGACAGGTCATTAAGGAGCAGGTAGGGGTTAGACAGTACAGAGACAGGTCATTAAGGAGCAGGTAGGGGTTAGACAGTACAGAGACAGGTCATTAAGGAGCAGGTAGGGGTTAGACAGTAAAGAGACAGGTCATTAAGATGCAGGTAGGGGTTAGACAGTACAGAGACAGGTCATTAAGGAGCAGGTAGGGGTTAGACAGTACAGAGACAGGTCATTAAGGAGCAGGTAGGGGTCACGCCAGGTGAAGTGTGAATATTATGTCACCGTTAATGCCCTCTGTGTTGTGCGTTCTCTCCCAGCTCTCTCATTGGCTATGAGTCGTGACGGGTCCAGCGGGGGCGTGGCCTACCTGGTCACCATCGACGGGGACGGTGTGGAGGAGAAGGTGTTCCTGGGGAACGAGCTGCCCACCTTCTATGATCAATAAACCCAGAAACTAAGATTAACCCCAGCATCTCTCTGTCGTCTATCTGAAACCCAGCTGAACATGTACATTTACGTTTACATTTAGGGCATTTAGCAGACGCTTTTACCCAAAGCGACTTACAATAAGTACATTTGTCATAAGAAGTGAAACAATATAAAACTGTGTCGAGTACAGTAAAGATGTTCATAGCACCACGTGCAAGTACAACAATCGCTAGGCTAACCCACTCCCCGCGTACAGCAGTGATAGCAGCTACTGCAGATGCTACACAATTAAGCACTAGGAATAAGTACAACGTACATTACGTGCGTACAATAAGTGCGTACATTAAGTGCCAGGACGTACAACATACGTTGGTGGGCGGAAGGGACTGGATGGATATCTAGGTCGGGGGTCACCAACCTGTTGAACCTGAGAGCTACTTCATGGGCACTGAGTCATACGAAGAGCACCCAGTCTGATACACTCTTCTGAAATAACAAATTTGCTCGGTTTGCCTTTAATTATATATAACTATTAATGATTAATGATACTCATCTATGTGAAGACATGTTAATTAATTAAGTCATGTTAATGATTTCTCAATAATTATCAACAATGACTTAAAAAAGGTAGGAAAGAGTTGTTCAAGGATGAGTAGTGCTGTTCTTCGAACAGGCCTGCGGGCGCCTCATGTGGTCCTTGCGGGCGCCCTGGGGCCCGCGGGCGCCTCATGTGGTCCTTGCGGGCGCCCTGGGGCCCGCGGGCACTGTGTTGGTGACCCCTGGTCTAGGGGAACTCTGAACAGGCGATCGGCAGGGAGCCCGTTCCACCACTGAGGTCCCAAAACAGAGAAGAGTTGTGCCTTTGCTGATGGACCGTTGCTAGCTCTTAGCGATGGCGGTACCAGACGTCCAGCTGAGGTAGTTGAGCGGAGGGTGTGTTGTTTGACCAACGCTCGGAGGTAGGCAGGGGCAGTTCCATCGAACGCCTAGTAGGCCAGTACCATCATCTTGAATCAGATGCGGGCGACTACAGGGAGACAACACACACACACACACACACACACACACACACACACACACACACACACACACACACACACACACACACACACACACACACACACACACACACACACACACACACACACACACACACTATATCTGCAATATTAGGATCTACATTAATGTTGCACATGTGACCCAGGTAGGGCTCAGGATAGGTCCGACGACAAGGTGGGAGGGGCCAACAGGACAACAGACAGCATCACTAACGACCCCGACTACACGTGATACTCTTGGGTCTCAAAGATGTTGCACCGCCCCAGCTGGAGTGTGATTGAACACGCCCACTAGTGATGTCACTAGGGCACGGTGAAAGGCAGGTTTTCAAACGGCTGATCACCCTCACACCTGATGGCATAACAGCCCCCCCCCCCCCCCTTTTAATGTCCGCGCTTTAACGGAACCAAAGTGATGACGTCACCTCCCGTCGTCTCAGTATGCCGGGGCTGCATTTGGGGGATTTCTCGGAAACGTGATTGGTTCTTTTAAAGTGAAACCGAAAATAGAGGGGACTTTATAAAGACCTCGCGCAGTGAAGGAGTCAGACGCGGAGAGATGTTGGGTCTGAGTGCGCACATAGTCCGTCAGAGCCTGGCGGCGGCGGTGGCAGTGGGGGTGGCGGCGGGGGTCGACCTCTACGTGCTCACCGCGGTGGCCTCAAACACGTCCGCGGGTCTGTGGGTCGGCGCCGTGATCAGATGCGCGTGCCTGCTCACCTTGACCCGGGTCACCGCGGGGCTCAAACCCGTGCTCGTGCGCTTCGCGGTGATGCACGCTCTGATCGCCCCGGCGTTGGAGAGCGGCCGCGAGCTGCTATACGGACCTGGCGAGGCGGTGGACTGGGGGGACGTCGGGACCTGGCTCACCTGCACCGGGGCGGCGGGGGCGGCGGCGCTGTGCTGGGAGCTGTGGGAGCGGACCACCGCGGCCGGGGCCGGGGAGGAGGGGCAGGAGGAGGACAACCGGAAGTCCAGGGAGCTGTTCGTGAGGGTCCTCCGCCTGTACAGACCGGATGTTGGTCTTCTCCTGGGAGCCTTCTCCTTCCTGCTGCTCTCCGTGCTGTGTGAGTAGGCCTGCTCACTCCATTAATAATAATAAAATAATAATTAATTGACCCAAAGGTGCTTACAGTGAAGGGGGGGACCTCACTCACCTGGGTGATGCACGGCAGCCAATCTGCGCCAGAACGCTCAACACGCACCAGCTTGAGGTGGAGAGTGAGGGACTTAATGAGTCAGCCAATTATACAGGAGGACGATTAGGGGGCCAGACTGAATGAGCCTGGTTGGGCCAGGACACCGGGGAAACCCCTACTCTTTGCGATAAGTGCCCTGGGATCTTTTATGACCTCAGTGAGTCAGGACCTCGGTTTTACGTCTCCCCTGAAGGACGGAGCAGCATTATACTGCTGTTGTACTCTGAGTAGTCCTACTCACTCCATTATACTGCTGTTGTACTCTGAGTCGGCCTACTCAGTACTCACTCCATTATACTGCTGTTGTACTCTGAGTAGGCCTACTCACTCCATTATACTGCTGTTGTACTCTGAGTAGGCCTACTCACTCCATTATACTGCTGTTGTACTCTGAGTCGGCCTACTCACTCCATTATACTGCTGTTGTACTCTGAGTCGGCCTACTCACTCCATTATACTGCTGTTGTACTCTAAGTCGGCCTACTCACTCCATTATACTGCTGTTGTACTCTGAGTAGGCCTACTCACTCCATTATACTGCTGTTGTACTTGTTGTTGTTGTTGATGGGGGTTGCAGTGTTGTTGTTGTTGTTGATGGGGCTGTGTTGTTGTTGTTGTTGTTAGTGATGGGGCTGCGTGGTGTTGTTGTTGTTGATGGGGTTGTGGGTTTGTTGTTGTCGTTGTTGACGGGGTGCAGGGTTGTTGTTGTTGTTGATGTTGTTGTTGTTGTCCCTGCAGGTGGGATGTTGATCCCGATCTATACCGGCAGGGTGATTGACAGTCTCCGGACCGGGTACCAGGAGCGGGAGTTCCTGTCGGCCATTGTCTTCATCAGCGTGTACTCCCTGGGCAGGTAACTCCTCCCCCCCCTCCCCCACAGGTAGCTCCTCCCCCTCCCCCACTGGGCAGGTAGCTCCTCCCCCTCCCCCGCGGCAGGTAGCTCCTCCCCCTCCCCCCATGCAGGTAGCTCCTCCCCCTCTTCCCCCTCCCCCCCATGCAGGTAGCTCCTCCCCTCCCCCCCTTCTCCCCCTCCCCCCCTCCCCTGTGGGCAGGTAACTCCTCCCCCCCAGGCAGGCAGCTCCTCCACCTCCTCCCCCTCCCCCCTCCCTCACTGGGCAGGTAGCTCCTCCCCCTCTCTCACCCCTGGCAGGTACTTGATTGACAGACAAAAGCCATCATATCTTCATCACTGAGTTTAATAATAATTGTGTGTGTGTCTGTGTTTGTGTGTCTGTGTCTATATGTGTGTGTGTGTGTGTGTGTGTGTGGGTGTGTGTCTGTGCCTGCGTGTGTCTGTGTCGGTGTGCGTGTGTGTGTGTGTGTGTGTGTCAGCTCCCTCGGGGCGGGCTGTAGGGGGGGTCTCTTCATGTGTGTGATCGGGAGTTTCACACGGAGAGTGAAGCTGGCTCTGTTTGGGGCGCTGGCCAATCAGGACATTGGATTCTTCGAGAGCGTTAAAACAGGTAGCCTCCCGCCGCCAAAGCGCTAAACAACAACATAAACAACAATAATAACAATTATCACAACAACGCATTTTTATCGCATTATCGCATTACTTTTATGCGTTTTGTTGTGTTATCGTGTTTTGTCCATTCTGTTTTGTACATTCTGGTTAGCATAGTGTTAGCGTCGTTACATTCTGGTTAGCGGGATGTTAACGAGGTGTCACCGTGGTTACAGCCTCATTAGCAGGGTGTAAACTGTGTTTTAGCGTGGTGTTACCGTGGTAAAAGCCTGGTTAGCACGGTGTTAGCGTGCTGTTACCGTGGTAACAGCCTGGTTAGCACGGTGTTAGCAGGGTGTTAGCGGCTTGTTAGCGTGATGTCAGCACGGCGTTAGCGGGGTTGTTAGCGTGATGTCAGCACGGCGTTAGCGGGGTTGTTAGCGTGATGCCATTACGGCGTTAGCGGGGTTGTTAGCGTGATGCCACTACGGCGTTAGCGGGGTGATAGCGGGGTATTAGCGGGGTGTGACCGCGGGGACATCCTGGTCACCGTGGTGACGCGGCGTCCGTGCAGGGGAGCTGACCACCCGGCTGTCGGAGGACACCACCCGGATGGGCCGCACGGTGGCGCTGAACATCAACGTGCTGCTGAGGACGCTGATCCTCACGCTGGGCACGGTGGGGCTCATGCTCAGCCTCTCCTGGAGCCTCACCCTGCTGGTGCTGCTGGAGACGCCCGTCACCGGCCTCATCGAGCGGCTCTACCACTCCTACCACCAGGTGGGGCCCTAACTAGTCCTACCACCAGGGGGGGCCCTAACTAGTCCTACCACCAGGTGGGGCCCTAACTAGTCCTACCACCAGGGGGGGGGCCCTAACTAGTCCTACCACCAGGTGGGGCCCTAACTAGTCCTACCACCAGGGGGGGGGCCCTAACTAGTCCTACCACCAGGTGGGGCCCTAACTAGTCCTACCACCAGGGGGGGGGCCCTAACTAGTCCTACCACCAGGGGGGGGGCCCTAACTAGTCCTACCACCAGGTGGGGCCCTAACTAGTCCTACCACCAGGGGGGGGGCCCTAACTAGTCCTACCACCAGGTGGGGCCCTAACTAGTCCTACCACCAGGGGGGGGGGGGGCTAACTAGTCCTACCACCAGGGGGGGGGCCCTAACTAGTCCTACCACCAGGTGGGGCCCTAACTAGTCCTACCACCAGGGAGGGCCCTAACAGTCCTACCACCAGGGAGGGGGTCCTAACAGTCCTACCACAAGGTAGGGTCCTAGGCTAGTCCTACCCCTAGTCCTAGTCCTACCCCTAGTCCTACCCCTAACCCTAACCTAGTCCTAGTCCTACCCCTAGCCCCCCCCCCCCCCCCCCCCCCCCCAGCAGGTAGGCCTAACCCCTGATGATGTCATCGTTCCCAGAGGCTGACAGAGGAGGTGCGCGACTCGGTTGCCCGGGCCAACGCGGCGGCCAATGAGGCGGTGTCGGGGGTGTGGCTTGTGAGGAGCTTCCACGCAGAGGGCGGGGAGGCCCGTCGCTATGACGACCGGCTGATGGACACACACCGGCTGAAGACCCTCAGAGACCGCGTCCGGGCGGCCTACCTGCTGGCCCGCAGGGTGAGAGGGGGGGTGTGCGTGTGCGTGTGTGTGTGTGTGTGTGTGTGTGTGTGTGTGTGTGTGTGTTCAGTAGTGTACTGTGGGGTTGGAGTCAGGGCCTTCAGTAACGAACTCCACCAACGGCCTACCCCCAAACACTCAGACATGCACACAAATCTCATATTAGGTGCCAATGCAGCCAACACAGCCACAATATGTGCTACTGCATAACATCCACAACAAGACAGTTGAACTTCAGCAACAACAACAACACACGCACACCACTCTGCATTACCCCAGAGCTAGAGTAATGCAGCCTCACCATCAGATCTGTCCTTGTGTCCCTCACGCACACCACTCTGCATTACCCCAGAGCTGGAGTAATGCAGCATCACCATCAGATCTGTCCTTATGTCCCTCACGCACACCACTCTGCATTACCCCAGAGCTAGAGTAATGCAGCCTCACCATCAGATCTGTCCTTATGTCCCTCACGCACACCACTCTGCATTACCCCAGAGCTAGAGTAATGCAGCATCACCATCAGATCTGTCCTTGTGTTCCTCCGCAACCAGAATGCACCTCACACACATGACACAAGAACAAGTGTTCAGTTATTGTTATTTTCAACGGATTCAATAAAGGAGCCTATAGCGACAATATTACAATTGCAACCGGTTCATTAACAAAAATGAAACATACAAGTAGGCCTTCATGCCACATATTAAGCCAGCCAGAATATTAAGCCCACAGGGGTAGTAGTGAACGGGTTCATTTAATATGCTTATTAAGCGGCATCCACACACAGCATTACCATTAAGCCTACTGCCCAAATTCCAGCAATATATTTGTGTTTCCAACCATTACAGAAAAAGCGTTATAAACTGAAGTACCACAACAACATTATGGCTCCTGCACAGTGCAAAGTAAGACTCACCCGTCACCCATGGCCTGATGTTTAAAGCTGCCTTGGTGAAGCTGTTAAGACTGCTAAACCCAGCACTGTTCCATGTCCCCTCACTGATGTTGACCAGCAAACACGGCCAGCAGAATAGCTTGTTCTGAACGGTGCAAGCCGTTCAGAACAAGCTATTATAGCGGCTGTAGTTGCACTCTGCAAAGTGCCGCACATCAAACCTTGACTGGCCGGGGTCAGCCCATCCAGCCTCGGCGTAGGTCTTCTCTCCAAAGGATCGCCTTGAGAAAGGCAAACGAAGGAGATCAGAAACGGGATCGCTAGGTGCTGTTAAGGCGGTGGCCAGAGTAGTTCACTATCAACTCTGTCACCAACCGCCAACGATTCAAAATTCGCTGATGACATCACCGGGGGCCAGCGCCGGCATATTGCTGGGCCCGGGGGGCGTTCTATTACTACACATCAACATTTGATTGGCTGTTTTACACACGTCAGTCAAATGTATCATCCAATGGGAGGTGGCAGCTTCAGCGAAAGGCTAGCAATACTTTTAGTGCTGTCCCCACCGGTCCATGTAACCTGGCTGTGATGCGTTATTAAGCTGAGCTCAGCCTTAAAAAAAACGGTTTTCCTTCTGGAATTATGTTGTCAGTACTGAAAAGAATATGGAACTAAGATGAGTTCAGAAACCTAATTTTTTGATTATATATATATATTGACCGCCCACTACTGTGAGTACTTATGTAAATATAAATACGTGTGCATTTATGTGTGTGTGTGTGTGTGTGTGTGTGTGTGTGTGTGTGTGTGTGTGTGTGTGTGTGTGTGTGTGTGTGTGTGTGTGTGTGTGTGTGTGTGTGTGTGTGTGTGTGTGTGTGTGTGTAGCTCTCGGGCCTCTTCATGCAGCTAGCCCTGCTGTTCTGCGGCAGAGCGGTGATCCAGAGAGGTCACATGACCATTGGGACCCTGCTCACCTTCCTCCTCTACCAGGAGGACCTGGGGAACAACATCAGGGTAGCTCCTCCTCCTCCTCCTCCTCCTCCTCCTCCTCTCCTCCCCCCCCCTCTCCTCCTCCCCCCCCCTCTCCTCCTCCTCCCTCCTCCTCCTCCTCCTCCTCCTCCTCTAGACCCAACACCCTGGACCTGACCAGGACCCACCAGACTAGTCTAGACCAGACCAGGCTAGACTAGACTAGTCCAGGCTAGACCAGAGCATGATAGACCCACCCCGGACTAAGACCCCTTCCTTCCGTTCTCCAGACCCTGATCTTCATCTTCGGGGACATGTTGTCCTCGGTGGGGGCGTCCAAGAAGGTGTTTGAGTACCTGGACCGGACGCCCCAGTGCACTATGGGTACTCTGGCCCCGGAGCAGCTGAGGGGTCACGTGACCTTCAGCGACCTACGCTTCGCCTACCCCTCCCAGCCTGACAGCCCCGTCCTGCAGGTATCACCATCCATCACTAACCACCACCTACCACTCAACACCATCCATCACTAACCACCACCTACCACTCAACACCATCCATCACTAACCACCACCTACCACTCAACACCACCTACCACTCAACACCATCCATCACTAACCACCACCTACCACTCAACACCATCCACCACTCAACACCACCTACCACTCAACACCATCCATCACTAACCACCATCCACCACTCAACACCATCCATCACTCAACACCATCCATCACTCAACACCATCCATCACTAACCACCACCTACCACTCAACACCATCCATCACTAACCACCACCTACCACTAACCACCACCTACCACTCAACACCATCCATCACTAACCACCAACCATCACTAACCACCACCTACCACTCAACACCATCCATCACTCAACACCATCCATCACTAACCACCACCTACCACTCAACACCATCCATCACTAACCACCACCTATCACTCAACACTATCCATCACTAATCAACATCCACCACTCAACACCATCCATCACTCAACACCACCTACCACTCAACACCATCCATCACTAACCACCACCTACCACTCAACACCATCCATCACTAACCACCACCTACCACTCAACACCATCCATCACTAACCACCATCCATCACTAACCACCACCTACCACTCAACACCATCCATCACTAACCACCATCCATCACTCAACACCATCCATCACTAACCACCACCTACCACTCAACACCATCCATCACTCAACACCATCCATCACTAACCACCACCTACCACTCAACACCATCCATCACTAACCACCACCTATCACTCAACACCATCCATCACTAATCAACATCCATCACTCAACACCATCCATCACTCAACACCACCTACCACTCAACACCATCCATCACTAACCACCACCTACCACTCAACACCATCCATCACTAACCACCACCTACCACTCAACACCATCCATCACTAACCACCATCCATCACTAACCACCACCTACCACTCAACACCATCCATCACTCAACACCATCCATCACTAACCACCACCTACCACTCAACACCATCCATCACTAACCACCATCCATCACTCAACACCATCCATCACTAACCACCATCCATCACTAACCACCATCCATCACTCAACACCATCCATCACTCAACACCATCCATCACTCAACACCATCCATCACTCAACACCACCTACCACTCAACACCACCTACCACTCAACACCATCCATCACTATTCACCTGTCTACAACTCATCCCCTGTCTACCACTCATCACCACCTACCACTCATCACCTGTCTACCACTCATCACCTGTCTACCACTCATCACCTGTCTACCACTCATCACCACCTACCACTCATCACCTGTCTACCACTCATCACCTGTCCACCACTCATCACCTGTCTACCACTCATCACCTGTCTACCACTCATCACCACCTACCACTCATCACCCGTCTACCACTCATCCCCTGTCTACCACTCATCACCTGTCTACCACTCATCACCTGTCTACCACTCATCACCTGTCTACAACTCATCACCTGTCTACCACTCATCTCCTGTCTACCACTCATCACCTGTCTACCACTCAACACCTGTCTACCACTCATCCCCTGTCTACCACTCATCACCTGTCTACCACTCAACACCTGTCTACCACTCATCCCCTGTCTACCACTCATCACCACCTACCACTCATCACCTGTCTACCACTCATCACCTGTCTACCACTCATCCCCTGTCTACCACTCATCCCCTTTCTACCACTCATCCCCTGTCTACCACTCATCCCCTGTCTACCACTCATCACCTGTCTACCACTCATCACCTGTCTACCACTCATCCCCTGTCTACCACTCAACACCTGTCTACCACTCATCACCTGTCTACCACTCATCCCCTGTCTACCACTCAACACCTGTCTACCACTCATCACCTGTCTACCACTCATCCCCTGTCTACCACTCATTGCCTGTCTACCACTCAACACCATCCGTCCCCCTCAGGGCTTCAATCTGGTCCTGAAGCCCGGGACGCTGACCGCCCTGGTGGGGGTCTCCGGGGGGGGGAAGACCACCTGCGCCAGCTTGCTGCAGACCCTCTACCGGCCACAGCAGGGAGCCATCCTCCTGGACGGCCATCCCATCTGCTCCTACCAGCACCACTACCTCCACCGGAAGGTGTGTGACAGGGACGGTGTCACAGTGTCACAGTGTTACAGTGTCACAGTGTTACAGTGACAGTGTTACAGTGACAGTGTCACAGTGTCACAGTGTTACAGTGTCACAGTGTTACAGTGTTCCAATGTTACAGTGTCACAGTGTTACAGTGACGGTGATACAGTGACAGTGTTCCAATGTTACAGTGTCACAGTGTTACAGTGTTACAGTGACAGTGTTACAGTGTCACAGTGTTACAGTGACGGTGTTACAGTGTCACAGTGTTACAGTGACGGTGTTACAGTGACAGTGTTCCAATGTTACAGTGTCACAGTGTTACAGTGTTACAGTGTTACAGTGACAGTGACCCAGTGTTACAGTGACAGTGTTACAGTGACAGTGGTACAGTGTCACAGTGTTACAGTGTCACAGTGTTACAGTGTTACAGTGTCACAGTGACGGTGTTACAGTGTTACAGTGTCACAGTGTTACAGTGTCACAGTGTTACAGTGTTACAGTGACAGTGTCACAGTGACGGTGTTACAGTGTTACAGTGACGGAGTGACAGTGTCACAGTGTTACAGTGACAGTGGTAGTGTCACAGTGACAGTGTCACAGTGTTACAGTGTTACAGTGTTACAGTGTTACAGTGACAGTGTCACAGTGTTACAGTGTTACAGTGTCACAGTGTTACAGTGTTACAGTGACAGTGTCACAGTGTTACAGTGTTACAGTGACACAGTGTCACAGTGTTACAGTGTTACAGTGACACAGTGTCACAGTATTACAGTGACGGTGTTACAGTGACAATGTTCCAATGTTACAGTGCCGGCGGTGCCCTTCTCTCCCCCTGTGCTGCAGGTGTCTGTGGTCACCCAGGAGCCAGTGATTTTCTCCAGGTCCATCAGAGACAACATTGCGTACGGTCTTCCTGACTGTTCCCTGGACGACGTCCAGCAAGCGGCCAAAAAGGCCAACGCCCACAACTTCATCAGCCAATTGGAGAAAGGCTACGACACAGGTAGTTTTGACGGGACCAGCAGGTGTTGGGGAGAGGCCCTCAGACCACAGACTAACCCCCTGGTTGTACCACAGAGGTGGGCGAGAGAGGAGGACTGTCCAAGAGCGAGAAGCAGAGGGTTGCCATAGCGAGGGCCCTGGTCCGAAGGCCGCAGGTGCTGATCCTGGACGAGTTCACCAGCTCCCTGGACGCCGACAGCGAGGTCAAGGTACCCAGATCTAAACCGGCTCCATCTGAACTGGCTCTGTCTAAACTGGCTCCATCTGAACTGGCTCTGTCTAAACTGATTTTGTCTAACCTGGCTCCATCTAAACTGGCTCCATCTAAACCGGCTCCATCTAAATTGGCTTGGTCTAAAATGGCTTGGTCTAAACTGGCTAAAGTGTTTAAACCTAAACAGGATTAATATAAACTGCTTAAATATAAACTGGCTAAATCTACGATGGTTAAATCTAAACTTGCTGAATCCAAGTCGTAGCTCACATTGTCATAAAAGTTATGTTTCCCATTTTCTCTAAAACAATGTTAGATTTGTAAACATTAAGCCATCTTCCTCACATGAACGTCACATTTAAATTTACATACCTTATAATTGTAATCTAGATTACATTTCAAACCACATTAAATAACATTTTAAGAAACATTACCTTTCAATGGCAATAGTGAGGTTACATCCAGAGTTTTCAATAAATGAATAGTTCATCGCTTTGGACTTGAAATTAAAGGAGCATTATAGTAACATTATGACTGTACTGAATTGAGTATTAAGAACAGTATTTTTGTACGGTGACGATAACATACCTTAGACACCAGACAGCAGCCCGGGTGGTGACATCACCGTCTGTCCCCAGGTCCTCCAGGCTCTGAGCTCTGGCTCCGCCCCCACCCGGCTGGTCATCGCCCATAGGCTGAAGACGGTGGAGGAGGCCGACCACATCGCTGTGATTGGCCAGGGCCGGGTGCTGGAGCAGGGCAGCCACCGGGAGCTGATGGAGGCCAGGGGGTCGTACTACCAACTCTGGGAAAAACTCTTCTAGGGGACGGGGGGACGGGGGTCGTTGCCACGGTGACCGGCCCCGGGGCGGTGACATCACTAGCGGCGGAGGAGACCTTTGAAGCCGGGGGCCCCACCCCCCCCCGGTGGTCTTCCACTGGGCCTCACCCCTAACCCCTACATCCTGACCTCTGGGTGACCTCTGGTGACCTCTGGTGACCTCTGGGTGACCTCTGAAGTACGTCTGCTTCATGTTTCAGTTATACAGAGCATTACTGTACGCTCACACCAAAAGCTGTAAAAGATGCAAAATCGCAGAATAGCTCTAAGCGCAACGCTGTCCAAAGTATTTATAGCGCTCTCATCACTCATCGCGTGAACTATTTGAACCTTTTATCTTGCTCCTCAATACATTCCGATTGGTTGTCGGGACATTTACAGATAAATCGCTGATGGCTGTTTGCATAAAGTTGAGCTGTTTCCAACTCTCATTGACAGCTTTACAGCTTTACAGCTTTACAGCTATCGCTCAAGCGCTTTATCGCTCACGTCTAATAAAAGGTCAACGGGTGTTTATCACTCGGAGCGCTTCGTAGCTTTTGGTGTGAACTGACAGTTAGAACGGAGGAGTGTTGCATCATGGGTGTTTGGGGGGTGGTGACCTCTGATGTGAATAAAGGTTGTCTAAAGCGCGTGTGTGTGTGTGTGTGTGTGTGTGTGTGTGTGTGTGTGTGTGTGTGTGTGTGTGTGTGTGTGTGTGTGTGTGTGTGTGTGTGTGTGTGTGTGTGTGTGTGTGTGGCAGAGTGAGGAGAGCATCAGGAGACCGGGGAGGGGGGAGGGAGGGAGGGGGTGGGGGGAGGGTGGGGGTCCCATTGTCTCCGTGTCTCCGTCGTGACGTTCACAGCCGAGGCCCGAACCTTCACCAAACATCCTGCTTCCCCATTGGCCAGTTCGGGATCAGATGCTGCTCGCAGCTTATGATCAGGGGTCAGAGGTCATTTGCTCCAGGAGGCCTACACGGTGGCATTGGGGATCCAACCCAGAACCTTGCCTCACCGGTACCCTTTGCCGTTTTATTCAAACCATATCTGCTCGAGATTCACCACTTTTCCATTTTGAGTCACCACTATATGGTTTTTATTATATTAATCTGTAAATGTTTCCAATTTAAGACGTGAAATTATTTTGAATTAAAATATGAATCTGAAACCATTGATATCGTCTTCCTGATTCCTGACTGGTCAGATTGGTTTGGCTGGCTGGGTCACATGGTTTGGCTGGCTGGGTCACATGGTTGGCTGGCTGGGTCACATGGTGTGCAAGGTGAGCTCCTGTTCATGTGTAGATGGGTGTGAGTTGGACACTACCTCTGCAGTCAGTGTTTCCGACACAACGACAAGACTGGTGCACCACCATAGTCTAATTTTGGCCGCCATGGTTTCAATATTAAACACAAAAGAAGACAAACAACACATCTGTGTTTCTTTGTTTGGGTTGAACCCAGCAGTCTGTATGAAAGGTTGTATCAGCCTTTAACAACAGCGACAAGAAACCCGGAAGGGCGGGGCGAGCTGGCTCTGTTTGTTTGGGATCTCGCTTCAAACACCAACAGAAGAGACGTCACCCAACATCGCTGATGCAACCTTTAAGGCCAGCTGTGTGTGTAACAGTGTGTGTTTAAGTGTGTGTATGTGTGTGAGGTGTGTGTGTGTGTGTGGGGGGGGGGGGTAGGGAATATTTGGTTTGCACAGAATCGAGGAATTTAATAGTATTAAAAATAATAAAATAGTAGTATAAAGGCTCAGTACTGTGTTTCAGTCATTTCTTAAAACTCCCCGTTTAGTATGACCCTTTACTTTGCGTCATCAACATTCATATCAGTGCCAGCAGTTTGTAGGTCATCTCTCAGTAATTTACGTCATATTTTGGTTTTCAAAATTCACCAGATTGATGCGTTTCAATTAAATCTATTCAAATGTGTTCCCTGGGGTGGGGGCATGCCCCCGGACCCCCCCCTACAGGATGGCGGGCCCCCCCACTATAGTCCCCAAACATCCTGGTGGGAACACTGTTTGCAGTGCATTATGGGTATTGGGCGCTTCCCTTCATAGGGGAAAGCATTCGTACAAAATGGCGACACGCTCACAGTGCTTTGCGTAGGGAGGAAATGAAGCAGGCCCCACCAACGAGGGAGGAGAGGAAGAAGAGGAACGGCCAACACCGGCGGCCATCTTACGGTGCACCCAACACGCCAAAACACAAAATGGCTTCCGGTGGAGTGGAGCTGTCATGTTGGGCGGAGCATCTATCCTGGGGCACCATGCTGACAAACTCCACCATCTTAAGAGTGTGTGTGTGTGTGTGTGTGTGTGTGTGTGTGTGTGTGTGTGTGTGTGTGTGTGTGTGTGTGTGTGTGTGTGTGTGTGTGTGTGTGTGTGTGTGTGTGTGTGTGTGTGTGTGTGTGTGTGTGTGTGTGTGTGTGTGTGTATTACTGCATTACTGCAGGAAAGTCCCCCTCTCAAGCTTTCTGTTTCTTTAAAGCGCTGGTTATACCAATCCCCCCCCCCCCCCCCCCCCACACACACACACACACACAGAGGGGTTAGACAGTACAGAGACAGGTCATTAAGGAGCAGGTAGGGGTTAGACAGTACAGAGACAGGTCATTAAGGAGCAGGTAGGGGTTAGACAGCACAGAGACAGGTCATTAAGGAGCAGGTAGGGGTTAGACAGTACAGAGACAGGTCATTAAGGAGCAGGTAGGGGTTAGACAGTACAGAGACAGGTCATTAGGAGCAGGTAGGGGTTAGACAGTACAGAGACAGGTCATTAAGGAGCAGGTAGGGGTTAGACAGTACAGAGACAGGTCATTAAAGAGCAGGTAGGGGTTAGACAGTACAGAGACAGGTCATTAAGGAGCAGGTAGGGGTTAGACAGTACAGAGACAGGTCATTAAGGAGCAGGTAGGGGTTAGACAGTCCAGAGACAGGTCATTAGGAGCAGGTAGGGGTTAGACAGTACAGAGACAGGTCATTAGGAGCAGGTAGGGGTTAGACAGTACAGAGACAGGTCATTAAGGAGCAGGTAGGGGTTAGACAGTACAGAGACAGGTCATTAAGGAGCAGGTAGGGGTTAGACAGTACAGAGACTGGTCATTAAGGAGCAGGTAGGGGTTAGACAGCACAGAGACAGGTCATTAAGGAGCAGGTAGGGGTTAGACAGTCCAGAGACAGGTCATTAGGAGCAGGTAGGGGTTAGACAGCACAGAGACAGGTCATTAGGAGCAGGTAGGGGTTAGACAGCACAGAGACAGGTCATTAGGAGCAGGTAGGGGTTAGACAGTACAGAGACAGGTCATTAAGGAGCAGGTAGGGGTTAGACAGTACAGAGACAGGTCATTAGGAGCAGGTAGGGGTTAGACAGTACAGAGACAGGTCATTAAGGAGCAGGTAGAGGTTAGACAGTAAAGAGACAGGTCAGTAAGGAGCAGGTAGGGGTTAGACAGTCGAGACAGGTCATTAAGGTGCAGGTAGGGGTAAGACAGTACAGAGACAGGTCATTAAGGAGCAGGTAGGGGTTAGACAGTACACAGACAGGTCATTAAGGAGCAGGTAGGGGTTAGACAGTACAGAGACAGGTCATTAAGGAGCAGGTAGGGGTTAGACAGTCCAGAGACAGGTCATTAAGGAGCAGGTAGGGGTTAGACAGTACAGTGACAGGTCATTAAGGAGCAGGTAGGGGTTAGACAGTACAGAGACAGGTCATTTAGGAGCAGGTAGGGGTTAGACAGTACAGAGACAGGTCATTAAGGAGCAGGTAGGGGTTAGACAGTCAAGAGACAGGTCATTAAGGAGCAGGTAGGGGTTAGACAGTCGAGACAGGTCATTAAGGTGCAGGTAGGGGTTAGACAGTCGAGACAGGTCATTAAGGTGCAGGTAGGGGTAAGACAGTACAGAGACAGGTCATTAAGGAGCAGGTAGGGGTTAGACAGTACACAGACAGGTCATTAAGGAGCAGGTAGGGGTTAGACAGTACAGAGACAGGTCATTAAGGAGCAGGTAGGGGTTAGACAGTACAGAGACAGGTCATTGAGGAGCAGGTAGGGGTTGAACAGTACAGAGACATGTCATTAAGGAGCAGGTAGGGGTTAGACAGTACAGAGACAGGTCATTAAGGAGCAGGTAGGGGTTAGACAGTACAGAGACAGGTCATTAAGGAGCAGGTAGGGGTTAGACAGTACAGAGACAAGTCATTAAGGAGCAGGTAGGGGTTAGACAGTACAGAGACAGGTCATTAAGGAGCAGGTAGGGGTTAGACAAGATTTCATAATCAGACGATCAAATAACTCTACCAGGATTACAACCCTTTCCATGCACGTACCCACATTCACGCCCACACCCACGTGCACGCCCACGTGCGCGCCCCAACGAGGGAGGGGAACGAGAGGACAAAGAGAAGCTGACAACACCGGCTGCCATCTTACAGTGAACCCAACACACCAAAACACAAAATGGCGTCCGGTGGAGCCGAGCAGTCATGTTGGGAGGAGCACGTAGCCTGGGTCACCATGGTTACAAACCCCACCATCTTAGATATTATGAGATTCATGTGTGTGTGGGTGAGTAACTGCAGGAAACTCCCTCTCTTTCTCTCTCTCTCTCTCTCTCTCTCTCTCTCTCTCTCTCTCTCTCTCTCTCTCTCTCTCTCTCTCTGCGCTGGTTTCAGCTATCCAAACACACACACACACAACCGGTCTGACAACTTTGGTGCCCCAGGTGTGAATGTTAAAAGCTGAGAATAGGCAAATGATCGTAGTTCTATAACATAAGTTAAAATAAGTTATCTAAAGACCAGAACACGTACCAGAACATCCATAATTTAACATCATAACAATATTAGAGCTATTTAAATGCAATAAATTATTATTATTATTATTATTATTATTATTATTATTACTATTATTATTATTATAATTATTATTATTATTATTATTATTATTATTATTATTATTATTATTATTATTATTATTATTATTATTATTTTAAACTGCCCCAGCCTTGCAGTCGGGATGTGGTTCACCAGGGTAAAATACCGTTTGGTGTAATGGCCAATAATTGATAAGCATTCGGCCTAAAAACACGTGACATGCGTCTCATATCAGATCTCACAAACACGCGACTCTACTGTGGACCCAGGCGCGTCGGTTGTTTGGCTGAACGGCCTCGTCACGCCCTCCTCGAACCCTGACGACCAAAACCACCTTTTGAAGAGGAAACCACGTGATTTCCTGGAACTCCAGCGCCAGGCCGACAGAGCTGAACCCGGTGAGGAGGGTCAAGACTGACATCTACTGGCGGCTGTTGGCACTGCAGGAGAATTCATAACATAATACAATAATAATTATAGTGTTCGCTTGGGGTCATGTGGGGACGCTGAGAAGAAGTAAGATGCGATCACCGCCTGGTGGTCGGATGGGACACTGCAGCTAAGCGTTCTCTGACTTCTTTGAGCAACAACAAACACAAAGCGTTATAAAAATTGAACAGTATTTATTTCAGATATCATATAACTGGTACCAATATAGGGTTTAATGATTACAAAAATAGGAAGGTACAAAAACGCTAGATATTGTCGCATGAGAAACCCAAAAGAGTTTGTTCAAACAAGAAGAAGCTCCAATCTCGTGTCACTGACTCCACCAGACCGGCAGGTTTATTAAATAAAATGTAAATCTTACACAAAAGACTCAGCTGTTTTAAACCTCAAACTAGTTGAATTAGGACACAGACTTGGACATTGACTCGAAATGCTTCTATCCTGTGTTTTGATATTAGATTTGTTTTTGCTTGCACATATCTATATTCTTTATAATAAAAAAAGAACTCTAATACATTTTACAGAGCTTATTTAACAGCCTATTCATTACTCGAAAAGCAAGAGGAATGACAGCCGTAAGGTCAGAGGCTGAACAGTGGCCTCCGGCGGCCAGGGAGGGACATTACTATGAAGGTATTATTGTAGCAAAAGTCTTAAGCATCTGTAACTGCAGATTTTGAATGCGTACACTAAAGTCACAGTAAATTTGAAGTCGTAAGTATTTATTTTGCATGTGTACTCTAATGTCACAAATGTGTAACAGTACATTTGAAGTCGTAAATATTTCTTCTACCATTGTAAACACAAAAAAGGGTCTACGAGTTCACAAGTCTGTGTTACAGGTGCACAAATCCTTTTGCTACAATCAATGGAGCGCATTTGGTGCAAAATGTGTGCATTCGTAAACCCAAATGTGAACTAATGCATGAGAAGTTGCACATCTGTGAAAAATTTCCAGCATTTTAATGAGCGAGCACAAGTCCATCGTTACAACTGCTCGAATCTGCTCCTGCAAGTCACAGCTGTGGGTTTTTTTGCAGGTAGTTTTGCTTGTCACTTGTACCACATAGACGTGTTGCAAAATTATCTGCAAGAAAAATAACAGCTGAGACTCGTAGCAGCAAATTCAAGCAGTTGTATCGATGGACTCGTGCTCGCTCATTAAAATGCTCATTGAACATAGCGATCTATATAATTTCATCTGTGAGGAAATATTTCACAGATTTGCAACTTCTGATGTATTAGTTCACATTTGGGTTTACAAATTCACACATTTTGGGCATTTTCTCAGATTATGAAACACGGGTGTGCGAATGTGTTTTGCACCAACAGTAGAGTACACATGCAAAATAAATATTTACGACTTGAAATTGACTGTGACTTTAGTGTACGCATTCAAAATCTGCAGTTACAGATGCTTAAGATTTTTGCTACAATAATACCTTCATATATTACACTCAGACGCTCGCCCTGTACTGGAACGTAAGGTAACGTAACGTAAAGTAATGTAACGTAAAGTAATGTAACGTAATGTAAGGTGATGTAATGTAACGTACCGTAACGTAATGTAATGCATTCTATTGTAATGTACTGTACTGTAACGTAATGTAACATAAGGTACTGTAACGTAATGTAACATAATGTATTTTATTGTAATGTAGCGTAATGTATTGTATTTGAATGCTAATATACTGTAATGTACTGTAATGTTGGATAAAGGTTTATCTGGAGTAGAAAACAGTCTCTGGTTGTGATCGTCGTATCAAAGCGCAAGTTGGGTTTCAGTTTGTGTGCATGTGTGTGTTTAATAGTGTGTGTGTGTTTGTGTGAGTGTGTGTTTGTGCGTGTGTCTCTCTCAGCGGGCGGGGGGGATGAAGGCTGAGGGTCTCATCTTCATCTCTGTGAACGGAACCGAGAAATCCTTCCCCTTCCAAGTGGTCCAGATCACCCCCTGATACACACACACACACACACACACACACACACACACACACACACACACATGCAACATCAACAAACCAAATGAGTCAAAAAGTGTAAAGTCAGGACACTTCTAACCTTAATGTGAACTAAGCAACGGCTACACCAGACCACTTCCTGGCCAAGCCCCTCCCCCTGCTATCCCTTCCTGTTGGACCTGGTGACACTCCCCGCTGCCGTACAGGCCCCTCCCCCTGCCGTACAGGCCCCCCCCCCCCTGCACCCCGTCCTGTGGTACCCGGTGCCCCTCCCCCTGCCGTACAGGCCCCTCCCCCTGCCGTACAGGTCCCCCCTCCTGCACCCCGTCCTGTGGTACCCGATGCCCCTCCCCCTGCCGTACAGGCCCCTCCCCCTGCCGTACAGGCCCCTCCCCCTGCCGTACAGGCCCCTCCCCCTGTGGTACCTGGTGCCGCTCTCCGCTGCCGTACGGGCCCCTCCCCCTGCCGTACAGGCCCCTCCCCCTGCCGTACAGGCCCCTCCCCCTGTGGTACCTGGTGCCGCTCTCCGCTGCCGTACAGGCCCCTCCCCCTGCCGTACAGGCCCCTCCCCCTGTGCTACCTGGTGCCGCTCTCCGCTGCCGTACAGGCCGTTGAGGTTGGCCTTGTGGCAGTTCCAGTACCACCAGCCGCCGCGGTACGACACGGCGCAGCGCGTGATGGAGCGGTCGGGGTCCCGGTCCCGCGTGGAGAACGGCCGGCCGCTGTGATAGGACATGGAGTCACCTGACAAGGAAACAGGAAGTCAGCACGGGGGCATGCAGAGGCTAGCCTCTACAGACCTTTCTGTTGAGGCTAGCTGTTTAGAAGGTAGCTCTTAAAGGCTAGCTCTTTAGAGGGTAGCTCTTTAGAGGCTAGCTGTTTAGAGGCTAACTTTTTAGAGGCTAGCTCTTTAAAGTCTAGCTCTTTAGAGGCTAGCTCTTTACAGGCTATCTCTTTAAAGGCTATCTCTTTAAAGGCTAGCTCTTTAGAGGCTATCTCTTTAAAGGCTAGCTCTTTAGAGGCTAGCTCCCTAAACCTCGTCGGTGGCATGTTGTTTTAAATATTGCCGCCGTAAAGGTTTATGGGGTACCACTATCTCCTTTCCTTACATTCAGTTTGCTCAGGAGTAACTTATGCTAAAGGAGGGTTAAAGGAAGCAACGATGCACCTTTATTAAGCAATTTTAGGATTCAAACCACCTTTCCTTCGAATACTTCTGGGTCATCTCGTTAGGAAAGGAAATTTCTTATGCAAAAAAGAGAATCCACAGAGGCACTAGGCCTTTAGAGGCTAGCTATGTGAGGCTAGCCCTTAGAAGCTAGCTCTTAGAGGCTAACTCTTATAGGCTAGCCCTTAGAGGCTATCCCTTAGAGGCTAGCTCTTAAATGCTAGCCCTTAGAGGCTAGCGCTAAGAGGCTAGCCCTTAGAGGCTGACTGTTAGAGGCTAGCTCTTAGAGGCTAACTCTTACAGGCTATCCCTTAGAGGCTAGCTCTTAAATGCTAGCTCTTAGAGGCTAGCTCTTAGAGGCTAGCGCTAAGAGGCTAGCCCTTAGAGGCTGACTGTTAGAGGCTAGCCCTTAGAGGCTAGCCCTTAGAAGCTAGCTCTAAGAGGTTAACTCATATAGGCTAGTCCTTAGAGGCTATCACATAGAGGCTAGCTCTCAGAGGCTTGCCCTTAGAGGCTAGCTCTTAGAGGCTAGCCCTTAGAATCTAGCTCTTAGAGGCTAACTCTTATAGGCTAGCCCTTAGAGGCTATTGGCTAGCCCTTAGAGGCTAGCTCTTAGAGGCTAGCCCTTAGAGGCTATCCCTTAGAGGCTAGCTCTTAAATGCTAGCCCTTAGAGGCTAGCGCTAAGAGGCTAGCCCTTAGAGGCTGACTGTTAGAGGCTAGCTCTTAGAGGCTAACTCTTACAGGCTATCCCTTAGAGGCTAGCTCTTAAATGCTAGCTCTTAGAGGCTAGCGCTAAGAGGCTAGCCCTTAGAGGCTGACTGTTAGAGGCTAGCCCTTAGAGGCTAGCCCTTAGAAGCTAGCTCTAAGAGGTTAACTCATATAGGCTAGTCCTTAGAGGCTATCACATAGAGGCTAGCTCTGAGAGGCTTGCCCTTAGAGGCTAGCTCTTAGAGGCTAGCCCTTAGAATCTAGCTCTTAGAGGCTAACTCTTATAGGCTAGCCCTTAGAGGCTATTGGCTCCTCCCCTCCCCCTGCCGTACAGGCCCCTCCCCCTGTGCTACCTGGTGCCGCTCTCCGCTGCCGTACAGGCCGTTGAGGTTGGCCTTACAGGCTATCCCTTAGAGGCTAGCTCTTAAATGCTAGCTCTTAGAGGCTAGCTCTTAGAGGCTAGCGCTAAGAGGCTAGCCCTTAGAGGCTGACTGTTAGAGGCTAGCCCTTAGAGGCTAGCCCTTAGAAGCTAGCTCTAAGAGGTTAACTCATATAGGCTAGTCCTTAGAGGCTATCACATAGAGGCTAGCTCTGAGAGGCTTGCCCTTAGAGGCTAGCTCTTAGAGGCTAGCCCTTAGAATCTAGCTCTTAGAGGCTAACTCTTATAGGCTAGCCCTTAGAGGCTATTGGCTAGCCCTTAGAGGCTAGCTCTTAGAGGCTAGCCCTTAGAGGCTGGCTGTTAGAGGCTAGGACTTAGAGGGGAGCCCTGAGAAGCTAGTTCTTAGAGGCTAGCCCTTAGAAGCTAGCTCTTAGAGGCTAGCCCTTAGAAGCTAGCTCTTGGAGGCTAGCTCCTAGAGGCTCGCTCTTAGAGGCTCGCTCTTAGAGGCTAGCTGGTCTCAGTAGGTACCAGCGGTGCCGCTGTATCCCGCCACGCTGAGCCGGTAGTTCCTCTTGGCAACCCGGAAGGTGGAGTAGCGGGCGTAGGCCGCCTCCTCCCCGTCACGGAGGTCCACCCTGAGGCTCATATCGGCCCCTGAGGTCAGCAGGTGGAGGTTGTCCAGACCTAGGGGGGGAGAGGTCAGAGGTCAGCAGGTGGAGGTTATCCAGACCAGAGGTCAGTAGGGTGCTGTGACAGTAGGGTGCTGTGACCGTAGGGTGCTGTGACCGTAGGGTGCTGTGTCAGTAGGGTGCTGTGACCGTAGGGTGCTGTGACCGTAGGGTGCTGTGTCAGTAGGGTGCTGTGACCGTAGGGTGCTGTGTCAGTAGGGTGCTGTGACCGTAGGGTGCTGTGACAGTAGGGTGCTGTGACCGTAGGGTGCTGTGACCGTAGGGTGCTGTGACCGTAGGGTGCTGTGTCAGTAGGGTGCTGTGACCGTAGGGTGCTGTGACCGTAGGGTGCTGTGACCGTAGGGTGCTGTGACAGTAGGGTGCTGTGACCGTAGGGTGCTGTGACAGTAGGGTGCTGTGACCGTAGGGTGCTGTGACAGTAGGGTGCTGTGACCGTAGGGTGCTGTGTCAGTAGGGTGCTGTGACAGTAGGGTGCTGTGACAGTAGGGTGCTGTGACAGTAGGGTGCTGTGACCGTAGGGTGCTGTGACCGTAGGGTGCTGTGACAGTAGGGTCAGGGTGCTGTGTCAGTAGGGTGCTGTGACCGTAGGGTGCTGTGACAGTAGGGTGCTGTGACCGTAGGGTGCTGTGTCAGTAGGGTGCTGTGACAGTAGGGTGCTGTGACAGTAGGGTCAGGGTGCTGTGACAGTAGGGTGCTGTGACCGTAGGGTGCTGTGACAGTAGGGTGCTGTGACCGTAGGGTGCTGTGTCAGTAGGGTGCTGTGACAGTAGGGTGCTGTGACCGTAGGGTCAGGGTGCTGTGACAGTAGGGTGCTGTGATCGTAGGGTGCTGTGTCAGTAGGGTGCTGTGTCAGTAGGGTGCTGTGACAGTAGGGTGCTGTGACCGTAGGGTGCTGTGACAGTAGGGTGCTGTGTCAGTAGGGTGCTGTGACCGTAGGGTGCTGTGACCGTAGGGTGCTGTGACAGTAGGGTGCTGTGTCAGTAGGGTGCTGTGACCGTAGGGTGCTGTGACCGTAGGGTGCTGTGACCGTAGGGTGCTGTGACCGTAGGGTGCTTTGACCGTAGGGTGCTGTGACAGTAGGGTGCTGTGACCGTAGGGTGCTGTGTCAGTAGGGTCAGGGTGCTGTGTCAGTAGGGTGCTGTGACAGTAGGGTGCTGTGACCGTAGGGTGCTGTGACAGTAGGGTGCTGTGACCGTAGGGTGCTGTGACCGTAGGGTGCTGTGACCGTAGGGTCAGGGTGCTGTGTCAGTAGGGTGCTGTGACAGTAGGGTGCTGTGACCGTAGGGTGCTGTGACAGTAGGGTGCTGTGTCAGTAGGGTGCTGTGACCGTAGGGTGCTGTGACCGTAGGGTGCTGTGACCGTAGGGTCAGGGTGCTGTGTCAGTAGGGTGCTGTGACAGTAGGGTGCTGTGACCGTAGGGTGCTGTGACAGTAGGGTGCTGTGTCAGTAGGGTGCTGTGACCGTAGGGTGCTGTGACCGTAGGGTGCTGTGACCGTAGGGTGCTTTGACCGTAGGGTGCTGTGACCGTAGGGTGCTGTGACCGTAGGGTGCTGTGACCGTAGGGTGCTGTGACAGTAGGGTGCTGTGACCGTAGGGTGCTGTGACCGTAGGGTGCTGTGACAGTAGGGTGCTGTGACAGTAGGGTGCTGTGACAGTAGGGTGCTGTGACAGTAGGGTGCTGTGTCAGTAGGGTGCTGTGTCAGTAGGGTGCTGTGTCAGTAGGGTGCTGTGTCAGTAGGGTGCTGTGACCGTAGGGTGCTCTCTCACCCATCCAGAACTCGCCCCCCAGCTCTCCAAAGCCCTTGACGTAGTCCTTCCAGCCCCTGAAGAAATCTATGGAGCCGTCGCTCCTCCTCTGGAACACCTGCCCAAAGAAGGAAGACAAAGACCATAATGAGGCTAATTATATCATGATTAACACTGTGGTGGCCCAGCCGCTGAGCAGTGCCCCACATGGCCACGTGGTGGCCACAAAGGCAGCAGAGGGGTGTGGTTCTGGATGGGAGGTACTACTCAGCTTACCCTGCACAGGTGCGCTGAGTTAGCCCTGCAATCAGAGGGCCTTTTTAACTCCACCAGAACAGGCTGAAGACAGACTGGCTGGAGGAGCGGGTGGAGACCAGAGACACGTTAGGCCAGTCTCGTGGTAAGAGGCCTGTGGCCAACCCTCTTGATCACTCCAAACCTAATCAATGAAGTTACGTTCAAGTGGACCGAAGAGCTGTTTTGTCGGTGTGTGTGAACTCGGTGTGTGTGAACTGTCGTGCTGAAACCCGACAGAAGGCCTGCAGCTGAAGAGGAACCCCAATGACTCCTAGAGGAAACCTAAGCCGAGCTAGGGCGAAGAGGTCAGTGGCAGGGACCAGACCCCACTAAACTTGGACTATCTTTCTCTCTCTCTCTCTGGCCCCACCCCAGGAAGAGCCAGAAAGGGCACCCTGACGACAGCCGTCAACCCGGTGAAGATTTGAGTTGCCTTTTGCCCCCTCCGTTTCCCCCCTGCACCTTTTTTATAAATAAATGACCTAAGTTGATTTCACCGCAACCCCCGCTTCTGCCTGTTCTATTCTGATTGGTGATCCCACTGTTGTACCTCAGAGACCAGGCGCCCACAACACGATACAAACAGTCAAAATCATCACCACGCATCGTTGATAAGTTTGTGTGTTTGTTTGTGATTATAGTTTGTGGGTGTAATTTGTTTGTGTAGTTAGTGGCTGTAGCTTTTCAGTGTTGTCTATGTGTGTACTTTTTGAGTGTACTTAGTAGTTTTTATTTTGTTAGCAGTTTGTGAGGGTAGTTTGTGGTCGTAGTTGGTTCAGTTTGCGTGTTTAGTTCGTAGTTTTGTGTTTGTATATTTAGTTTGTAGTTTGTGTTTAGTTAGTAGTTTGAGTGTCGTTTTTATCTGTAGTTTGTATACTTTGTGTTTAGTTTGTAGTTTGTGTTTGTAGTTAGTGTGTGTGGTAAATAGTTAGTACGTGTAGTCTGTGTTTAGTTTTCAGTTTGTGTGTTCAGTTTGTAGTTTATGTTGAGTTAGTAGCTGTGTGTAGTAAGTAGTTTGTGGGTGTAGTTAGTAGTTAGTGAGTGTAGTTAGTGTGTGAAGTTAGTGTGTGTGTGTGTGTGTGTGTGTGTGTGTGTTTGTGTGTGGGTAGTTAGTGTGTGTAGTTAGAGTGTGTAGTTAGTGTTTGAAGTTAGTTTGTGCACTTAGTGTCTGTAGTTAGTGTATGGGATCTTGTCGTCCCGTTGCGTTTGGTGTGAACGCACTGGAGAAGTTTCAAGACAGACAGCCAAAATTGACATTTTTATTCAGAAAATAGACGGTCCTTTTGCTTCCTATAAAAAGCATGTTTGTGACACTGGATATCGATATGGATACGTCATCTAGCCTGCATGTGGAGGGCCACATAAGGTAAGAAATTGGTTTACGTAAACTTTGCTGCTGGTTCTGTTTGCTCGTGAATCGTGATGACCTGGCCAAAGGTTACCAACGGTCCTAAGCGATTGTGATCTGATTCTGGTTGGTGCTCCAGTTAGTATGCATTGTGTATATATAGATTGCAGCTAGTAGCAGCTACACACGGTCAGTGGCGGTTCTACGTCCAGTTACGCCCCGGGCAAGACTTCCTACAAGCGGGTGGTGTTGTATCGTGAACCTACGGACTTCAGTGGGGGTTTCATTCCGTCATTCATGTGCACGGCACCTTTTCAACGAGCAGGTGTGCGCCTGCAGCCAGAGGGGGCGCCAAAATACCTATTCCCCACACAATGTTATGTCGTACTTCATTGATAACCGCTACGCAGCGCGTTTTTTTTTTGTACTGCTCGTGGTGCCCCCCATGTGATTTGGCGCCCCCCACAAATATGCCGCCCTGGGCGGCTGCCTGGTTCGCCCGTGCCTAAAACCGCCACTGCACACGGTGCGATTGCTATGCCAATGTGGTTATAGTTGGTTTTGTCTGATTGAGATATGTGACGACTTGGAGCCCGGTAGGCCTATCATGACATAAATATGTTCTCGCATAACCTGTGTGATTATCCTAAACTGAAGGGGATTTTATTTGCGGACAATTTTCTTATGATGATGTAACGAGTGAAGTCTACATTGGTCCTTCGCAAGTGTTTACTGGTGGTCAGGATTTGGCAGATGCAATTCTCCTCTGGGTGCTTGTATTTTTCTTCTTTTTTTAATGCAGCAAAACATATGCTACCAGCAGCCCTTGCTCGTCTTCAAAAGGCTGATGTTCAGTACCTCGTTTCATTTCGTACCCCCTCTGGCATTGTTTGTCTGGTAAACTTTGTTGATGTCAAGATAAGTGTTAAATTGCCAACACTGTTCTTTGTCCTGTGTGTATTAGTATTAGGCCTACATATCCCGAGCCAATACCCTAGTGTTTCCAACGCCGTTTTGCAAAACAAGCCAAAACACAAACTGTGGTTTTCAACTTTTATTGTTCGAATAGGATCTTCATAGGGCTGGCCCGAATGCCATTTTTCAGGCTTCGAATACTCGTTGGGTTTTACGAGCGAATATTCGAATACTCGTTCCAGAAAAAAACACCATAAAAAACAACATTAATAATCCTTGTATACTCCCTGGAACCGATTTTGACAGTATCTGCATATTTTGTTGAAGATTTAATAGCTTTTGAACGTTAATTAGTAGGCCTAAGTAGGTTGAAGTTCCTTCGCTTTTCCCCGTGAAAGCGAACAGCTGTTGCTCCGTTCCAAATCGGCTGTTCTCTGCCATCTTTTCAGGGAATTTCTACAATAAATCCATAACAAATACCGAATATTGATTGTCTTATGTGTCCATATTATATTCATTATATTGACCGGGTATTCCCAAGACGCTCACGCTCTGCAGCAAGCCAGTCACAGTTGATTGGCGCGGCGCTGTACAGCGAACGTAAACAAACAACTAAGCTAAGGTTTTAAGTATTACTTTTCCTCCAGAGATCCCGCTAATGTTGTGTTATAAAGTAAAGGGAAACAAGATATCTATTCTTCCTCCACCTCTCTCGCTTCTCTGCTTGGTGTCGCTGACGCTTATAGTTTGCCTCCCTCGCTCTGGTAAAGTCACGTACGTGGAAAAAAAAAATATAACGCAGCTCCGAATACTGATTTAAGCTTCAAATACTAATTTTCTGAACCAGTATTCAAATAATTTCAACACCTGACAATACACTGTACAGCATATTGTAATGCAGCGTTGAATGGATGAATAGCTTACATAAGGGTACCCAGCACTTTTCAGACCACACTCAAGCTTATGGTTATTGTCCCCACCACTTCTAAAAACAAACTGACGCCCTTGTGTATGTGTGTAGTTAGTGTGTTTAGTTAGTCTGTGTAGTTAGTGTGTGTGTAGTCAGTGTGTGTAGTTAGTATGTGTAGTTAGTGTGTAGTTAGTGTGTGTGTGTGTGTGTGTGTGTGTGTGTGTGTGTGTGTGTGTGTGTGTGTGAAGTTAGTGTGTAGTCAGTGTGTGTGTCTGTAGTTAGTGTGTGTAGTTAGTGTTTAGTTAGTGTGTAGTTTGTGTGCGTGTGTGTGTGTAGTTAGTGTGTGTAGTGAGTGTGTGTAGTGAGTGTGTATGTGTGTAGTCAGTGTGTGTAGTCAGTGTGTGTAGTGAGTCTGTGTAGTAAGTGTGTGTATGTGTGTAGTCAGTGTGTGTAGTACGTGTGTAGTGAGTGTGTGTAGTGAGTCTGTGTAGTTAGTGTGTGTAGTTACTCTGTAGTTAGTGTGTGTGTAGTGAGTGTGTAGTGAGTCTGTGTGTAGTGTGTGTGTAGTGAGTGTGTAGTGTAGACCCCTACCGTCCAGCCCCCCCCGTCCGTCTCCATGTCGCAGTAGACGGGCAGCGGGACCCCCGGCGCCCCCCCCAGGAAGACCTCCACCTCCCCGGACTCCCCCTCCCCGTTCAGCAGCTCCTCAGAGCAGTCAGCAGGGTGGGGGAACCGCAGGGGGCCTGGGGGGGAGAGAGAGAGAGAGAGAGAGAGAGAGAGAGAGAGAGAGAGAGAGAGAGAGAGAGAGAGAGAGAGAGAGAGAGAGAGAGAGAGAGAGAGAGAGAGAGAGAGAGAGAGAGAGAGAGAGACGCATTCATCCACCTGTGATTGACAGGTAAGATGGAGTCCCTCAACCAATCAGGGAAGAGTTGCCATGATTGCGTTCTCTAAGAACGGTTAAAGGCGTTGGGGGGGGTACCTGTGTTGAATTGGGAGGGGACGGGGGGGCCGGGCCGGCCGTCTCTCTCTCCCCGCAGCGTGGCCGTGTAACCCGACCCCGGCCGGAGGCGCCTTAGCTTGTGATTGGTTGTCGTGGCGTTGAGCGTCACTTCCTGTTTGGGAGGACGAAACAGGAAGTCAGCCTGACGCTAACCCCCCAGGTTACACGTCCTGCAGGTGTCGTTGGTCACCTTTGGCTCCTCCCCCTCTGTCTGATAGGTCAGCCTGTAGCGGTCCACAGCGGTGGCGGCGGGCGGTTCCCATGACAACAGGGCGGTGCGGGGGGTCACCTGACGGGCCTGGAAGTGCTGCGGGCCCCCCTCCTCCTCCTCCTCCTCCTCCTCCTCTCCTGCCAAGCGTGGGGGCAGGGTGGGGGTGGAGGGAGGGTCAAAGGTCAAAAAGGTGTGTGTGTGTGTGTGTGTGTGTGTGTGTGTGTGTGTGTGTGTGTGTGTGTGTGTGTGTGTGTGTGTGTGTGTGTGTGTGTGTGTGTGTGTGTGTGTGTGTGTGTGTGTTAACCTGGGGTCGTAGTGAAGCTCGCTGTAGCTGGGCTGCTGTGTGTGTCTCCCAGCAGGCTGGTTATGGTGACGCTGTACGTCGTAGACTCCTCCAGACCGGTCAGCTGCTGCTCCACGACGTTCCCCGACACCGTGACCCTCAGATCAGATCCTGAGGGACCCCACACACACTGAACTACAGGACCCTGAGGGACCCCACAAACACTGAACTACAGGACCCGGAGGGACCCCACAAACACTGAACTACAGCGCCCTGAGGGACCCCACAAACACTGAACTACAGGACCCTGAGGGACCCCACACACACTGAACTACAGGACCCTGAGGGACCCCACACACACTGAACTACAGCGCCCTGAGGGACCCCACAAACACTGAACTACAGCGCCCTGAGGGACCCCACAAACACTGAACTACAGCACCCTGAGGGACCCCACACACACTGAACTACAGGACCCTGAGGGACCCCACACACACTGAACTACAGGACCCTGAGGGACCCCACACACACTGAACTACAGGACCCTGAGGGACCCCACACACACTGAACTACAGGACCCTGAGGGACCCCACACACACTGAACTACAGCGCCCTGAGGGACCCCACACACACTGAACTACAGGACCCTGAGGGACCCCACACACACTGAACTACAGGACCCTGAGGGACCCCACACACACTGAACTACAGGACCCTGAGGGACCCCACACACACTGAACTACAGGACCCTGAGGGACCCCACACACACTGAACTACAGGACCCTGAGGGACCCCACAAACACTGAACTACAGGACCCTGAGGGACCCCACACACACTGAACTACAGCGCCCTGAGGGACCCCACACACACTGAACTACAGGACCCTGAGGGACCCCACACACACTGAACTACAGGACCCTGAGGGACCCCACACACACTGAAATACAGGACCCTGAGGCCCCTGCTGAGGGTCCCAAGGCTAATATATTAATTGACAATAAATACACTTCGCCCGCTAGGAGGCGGGGTTTGTCGTCGCTACGGCAACAGGAGGCCACTCACGCTCCCCCGTCCCGTAAACGATGG
>NC_079433.1:1366721-1376721 GCF_026213295.1 Gadus chalcogrammus | reverse complement strand
GTGTGTGTGTGTGTGTGTGTGTGTGTGTGTGTGTGTGTGTGTGCCTGTCTCACCCTCTCCTGTGTGTGTGTGTGTGTGTGTGTGTGTGTGTGTGTCTCACCCTCTCCGGTGTGTGTGTGCGTGCGTGCCTGTCTCACCCTCTCCAGTGTGGGTGTAGGTGACCTTGAAGCCGGAGACGGGCGCGGGGGGGCCGGTCCAGGTGAGACGGAGCGAGTCCTCAGACACCTGGCTGAACGCCAGGGCGGTGGGGGGGGAGGGGCCTGACCACAGACAGGAGGACAGGGTCAGAGAGACAGACAGGATGGGAGACCGACATACAGAGAGAGAGAGAGAGAGAGAGAGAGAGAGAGAGAGAGAGAGAGAGAGAGAGAGAGAGAGAGAGAGAGAGAGAGAGAGAGGGAAAAAAGGATAAGGATAAGGAAAGAAATGGAGAAGAGGAGAAGGAAAGCGAGACAATTTGATCAATTTAAGAAGAGTGGGAGGGAGTGAGGGAGGGAGGGAGGGAGGGAGGGAGGGAGGGAGGGAGAGAGGAGGGAGGGGAGGAGGGAGAGAGGGGGAGGGAGGGACTGAGAGGAGGGAGGGAGGGAGGGAGGGAGGGAAGGAGGGAGAGGAGGGAGAGAGGGGGGAGAGAGAGGGGAGGGAGGGAGAGGGGGGAGAGAGGGGGGAGAGGGAGGGGAGGCAGGAGAGAGGGGGGAGGGAGGGACTGAGAGGAGGGAGGGAGGGAGGGAGGGAGGGAGGGAGGGTGAAAGTAAGAGCAGTTGGGGGAGATGAGTGGAGGAAGGGAGGCACCGTAACGATGGGCAGTAGGGAGGATGACGGAGCAAGATGACATCAAACAACTGATCAGGAGGTATTGATCACCATCAGTGTGTGTGTGAGTGTGTGCGTGTGAGTGTACAGGAGTTAGTGGATGAATGGGTGTATATATGTGCAGAGCTAACATATATACAGTATGCAAACATACACAGTATACAGTACTGATACACAGTATACAGTACTGATTTACAGTATACAGTACTGATACACACGTTACACAACACATACAGGTACAAAGTACACAACGCAGACACACAAAGGGACGACAGCTCCTGTAGGGGAGGAAACAGGAAATAGGAAACGGGGAACAGGAAGCAGGAAGGGGTTCAATGGTTCTTCCAGTCCTTGGAGGGAGGAGGGGGGGGGGGGGGCTGGAGGAATGCTAGCAGAAGGCAGCGCTGCCTGAGGGGTGGGGCCGGATCGCTGAAATGGGCAACCGCAGATTTGTAACCCAGTGTGAAGAAGCTCCTCCACCGCGACCCCGTACCCATAGCCCTCAGGACCACCTCTGGTCCCTGAGGAACCCCTCTGGTCCCTGAGGAACACCTCTGGTCCACGAGGAACCCCTCTGGTCCCCGAGGAACACCTCTGGTCCCCGAGGAACCCCTCTGGTCCCCGAGGAACCCCTCTGGTCCCCGAGGACCACCTCTGGTCCACGAGGACCACCTCTGGTCCCCGAGGAACCCCTCTGGTCAACGAGGAACCCCTCTGGTCCCCGAGGAACCCCTCTGGTCCACGAGGAACCCCTCTGGTCCACGAGGAACCCCTCTGGTCCCCGAGGAACCCCTGTGGTCCCTGAGGAACACCTCTGGTCCACGAGGAACACCTCTGGTCCACGAGGAACCCCTCTGGTCCACGAGGAACCCCTCTGGTCCCCGAGGAACCCCTCTGGTCCCTGAGGAACCCCTCTGGTCCCTGAGGACCACCTCTGGTCCCCGAGGAACCCCTGTGGTCCCTGAGGACCACCTCTGGTCCCCGAGGAACCCCTCTGGTCCACGAGGAACCCCTCTGGTCCACGAGGAACCCCTATGGTCCACGAGGAACCCCTCTGGCCCCCGAGGAACCCCTCTGGTCCCCGAGGAACCCCTCTGGTCCCTGAGGAACCCCTCTGGTCCCTGAGGACCACCTCTGGTCCCCGAGGAACCCCTGTGGTCCCTGAGGACCACCTCTGGTCCACGAGGAACCCCTCTGGTCCACGAGGAACCCCTCTGGTCCCTGAGGAACACCTCTGGTCCACGAGGAACCCCTCTGGTCCCCGAGGAACCCCTCTGGTCCCCGAGGAACCCCTCTGGTCCATGAGGAACCCCTCTGGTCCCTGAGGAACCCCTCTGGTCCCCGAGGAACACCTCTGGTCCCCGAGGACCACCTCTGGTCCATGAGGAACACCTCTGGTTCCCGAGGAACACCTCTGGTTGCCGAGGAACACCTCTGGTTCCCGAGGAACACCTCTGAGCGGGAGGTTCAGGGCGTTGGGGGGGGGGGGGGGGGGTCTGCACTCAGCCCAGACATCACAGTGGAGGTTAGGACGCTAACAGGACAAAATGAATGGGAGGATTTCGAATCTAGAGTATTATACGTAATGGACGTAACTCTCAGAGTGAATGGATGGAAGGAGGGGTTCAAATGCACATTTCTCTGGTGTGGGCAGGGGGGACAGACCTGATCTTACCCGCCACAGACGGACACCCGCAAGATAGTGTCAGGGAGGAGACCCTGAGTGAGACAAGACCACAGCTGCTGTCAGTAGATGGGGAGGTGAATCAGGTTTGGTGTGAATCAGGTTTGGTGTGAATCAGGTTTGGTGTGCATCAGGTTTGGTGTGCATCAGGTTTGGGGTGCATCAGGTTTGGGGTGAATCAGGTTTGGGGTGAATCAGGTTTGGGGTGAATCAGGTTTGATGTAAATCAGCTTTGGGGTGAATCAGCTTTGGGGTTGTCGTTTGATTTCCACATGAATTTGAGTTCAACCCATCTGCCAGAGAGTTTACAAAACCAACTAGTGTTAGGATGCCATTCTAACATTTGTGTGAAACACAATATTTAACAATCTAATCCAAAACCGATGTCTTGACGTTAATGGAGTCGCAGAGAGCCACTTAACGCCGACTGAACGCCGTACGTTCTCAGAATAAAACCTGGAGTGGGTTGACATCAAACCGGGAATGTAGAATCACCTTTCAGTAGGAATGGAGATGGCTTTAAGACTTTATTTATGTTAGGATGAGTTATGATAGATGGTAGAAGTACACCTCACGCATGAATGTTACGTCGTGGACGAGAACGCAGAACACAGAACACAAACAATATTTTAACACAGAACACAGAACACAAACACAGTGTGAACTTCAGTCTCCTAAAGACGTAAAGTCTAACCAGTTCCCCCGTTAAGCCATCCAGACATGCAGGCGGGGGATGCCACCGCCCTACAGAGTGGAGGGCGGTGCAGAGGGGTTGCTGGTTGAAGCCCCGTGGCGGGGGTACCTGTGCTGATCACCAGCCTGTGCAGCCTGGACATGAGCCCCGCCCCCCGGCCCTGCAGCGTCACGCTGAACGGCGTCAGAGGAGCCAGCTGCTCAAACAGGAAGGAGCGCGCCGACCCAGGAAGATCTCTGCTAAAGAGCGGGTCACTTCCTGCCAGGCCGGTGCCGGGGCCCTCCGGCACAGCGTCGCCCTCCGGCACAGCGTTCTCCTCTCCGGCCCCTCGGTGTGTCCCCGCCTCCTCCGGTGGCTCCTCCCCCTCCTCCTCCTCCTCCTCGGATCGCTCCTCGGATCGCTCCTCCGCCGTGTGTCCGTCCTCCTCGCTGCGAGTTACAACGAAGCTGCTGTACTTCCCCTCCGGCGCAGCCCAGACCAGCTCGAACCCGTCCGCCATTCGGTGCCTCACGCCCACGTAGTCCAGCGGTTCTCCGAGTGGTTCTCTCAGCGGGTCTCTCAGCGGTTCTTTTGGTTCTCTCTGCGGTTCTCTCAGCGGGTCTCTCAGCGGTTCTTTCGGTTCTCTCTGCGGTTCTCTCAGCGGTTCTCTGAGTGGGTCTCTCAGCGGTTCTTTTGGTTCTCTCTGCGGTTCTCTGAGCGGGTCTCTCAGCGGTTCTTTTGGTTCTCTCTGCGGTTCTTTTAGCGGTTCTCTCAGCGGTTCTCTGAGCGGGTCTCTCAGCGGTTCTTTTGGTTCTCTCTGCGGTTCTTTTAGCGGTTCTCCCACTGGTTCTCTCGCCGGTTCTCTCGCCGGTTCTCTCAGTGGTTCTCTCGCCCGCTCTCTCGCCCGTTCTCTCTGCGGTTCTCTCAGTGTTTTCCTCGGAGACCCAGGCGGAGGAACCCCCGACCTGGGCCTCGTGTGGGGGCCCCCCGACCCGGGCCTCGTGTGGGGGCCCCCCGACTCGGGCCTCGTGTGGGGGCCCCCCGACCCGGGCCTCGTGTGGGGGCCCCCTGCGGCGTCGGGCGCAGCGTTCATTGGAGGACGAGCGGCCTGTGGACCCTGGCTCTGGAGGCGCTTCCGGCTCTGCTGGCTCTGCGTGTTCTGGCTCCTCCTCGGGGGCGGACTCTGGTTAGCTGGGATCCTCCCAGTGAGGGAGGTCCTCTGCTGGGGTGCGGTGGTTGGAGGTGGAGCCCCCTGGCCCAGAGCTTCAGAGCCACTCAAAGACACTCTGTGTGGGGTTGATAGAGCAGAACGCGTGGAACCACCGGAGTCCAGACTGGGAGAATCCACCTCACTGAGGGTATTGCCGGCCTCTTCTGGAACCAGCCTTTCATTGGAGATCCTGGGTCCTGATTGGCTAGTTTCAAACCTAGGAGGATAATCGGGGCTGCCTGATTTGATGTTTTCTCCTGGTTCTGTCCAGTTACGGTGTACTCTACGAGTAACCGATCCGCTTCCCAGGTTCTCCCCGGTTGGACCCTGATCCGCTGGTTCAGCCGTGGTCGTTTTGTGGGCGGAGCTGTGAACATGATCCTGTTCTTCTGATTGGCCAGATATTTGAGGCAAGCTGTCCCGTCCCCCTGATTGGGAGTTCTGAACTTGGTCAGTGATTCCGTCTCTGTCTCCATTGGGCCTTCTGGGGGGCGCCGGCCGGCGCAGCAGACCAACAGCTCTAAGGGGGGGCCGGGTTCTGTTCTGGAGGAGACCCAGCTCTGCAGCCGTTCGCCGGGTGTAGCCAGCGCTGTGGGGCCGGGCCCGGGAGCCGGGTGCTGCTGACTCACCTGGACTCAGCGCCGCCACTGCTGAGCTTGGTTCCGCACCGGACCACCCTCCGTCTCCACCGGGACCAGGGGAAGGCTGTGAACCGCTGACCGGATCAGGATCGCCGGAGGAGAACGAGGATGAAGGAGCAGGGGACGCGATGCCTGCTTGTTGCTTATCCTGCGTTTCGGTGTTCCTTGGTCGCGTGGGGAGTTTAGACCATCTCAGCTTTGGATGTGTTGGCTTCTGAAGAGCGCCACCGTTTGCGTTGGCATGACGACCTGGCCCGTCTTGCCTCCGAATCGTGGTCTGGTTTCTTTTCGTCCACACTTTCACCATGGCTGCCCGGTTTGCGTCTCCATTTAATGCTCTTCTTGGTGGCAAAGGATCTTCTGAGGATAAGGATGTGTGGGATGGAGAGGACTCTTTTCCAGGGCTGCTGTTTAAAGCCAGGGCTGGTCTTGTATGGAATCTGGTCCTATTCCGGAAGGATGCCAGGTGCTGACGCCGTTGGAAGGCGGCGTGTTTAGCCGGTTGAGGCGGGAGCGTGGGAGGTGGTCGCGCCTCTCTGACGGACGCCTCCTCTGTATCCGACTCCCTCGCTCTGACGGTGTCTGAGGACCTTTCTTTTCCATCTCCTAAAGACTCTTCTTCTGGGGATGAATGAAACGGTGATGCTGTGGATGTTGTTGCGGTGGGCGGTTCTGATGAGGCTGAGGACGATGGTGAATGAGGTGAGGCCGGGGTCTGGGAGGACCAGGGCGGTCGCGGCGGGGAGTTTGGTGACACTAGCACTGAGGAATAAAAGGTCCTCAAGGATGAGGACGATGATGAGGCAGGGGCTGAGATGGGCATCATTCCGGCTAAGATCTGATCGCTCACGGAGTCCGCGTTGAGCGCAAAGTCGGCGGGTTTGGAGAGGTGAACCGAGAACGTCTTTATGTTCAGGCTGTCGAACGTGTCTGTGAGGAGCTGATGTAAGTGGTGGGAGGAGAGGTCTTTAGGGGTAGGGGTAGCACCTGCTCCAGGACTCCCTCCTCCTCCTGGACTCAGACCTCCTCCAGGAGGACTCTCACCTCCTCCAGGACTCCCTCCTCCTCCTGGACTCTCACCTCCTCCAGGAGGACTCAGACCTCCTCCAGGAGGACTCCCTCCTCCTCCTGGACTCCCTCCTCCTCCTGGACTCTCACCTCCTCCAGGAGGACTCTCACATCCAACCCCCACAGCACCTCCTCCTCCCCTCCCTCCCTCTTCCTGGTAGGGCAGGCTGACCGTGACTTTGTTCAGGCACTCCTCCTCCACCCCCTCCTCCACCCCCTCCTCCACCCCCTCCTCGGTGGGACCGCCGCCCCGTGGGGCCGACCCCTCGGGGGGTCTCACGTCCCCCTCCTGGTCTCCCCCTTTAACCAAGGCAACCTCTGGGTGGACGGTGTTCTCTTCAGAACGCGTTCGGCCGTCCTCTCTTGACGGATTCGCCACCACGGAGACCGAGCTCGCCCCTGGACCTCGGCCCTGGGGGTCCCGGGGGTCCCCTCCTGGGCCCTGGTCCCGGGGGTCCCCCCTAGAGCCGGAGTGGTCGCTGGGGGTCTCTGGCGTGGCTCCCCCCCCGACAGGACGTCCAGGTCGGCGCTTCAAGACCAGCGTTGGTTCCTTCTTCACGGCGCCGCCCGGTGCCTTCTTCAGAGGGCCCGCCTCGGCCCTACTCCAGCCGGGCCCCGCCCTGGAGCCGTTCAGACGCAGCGGTGCCCCCGGCCGCCGGGCCAGGCCCCCCCGCTCACCTGCTTTGGGTTTCAACCCGTTTAGGAACCTCCCCAGCGGCGGAGCTCTGGCCGTGGCGGTGGAGGAGGAGTTCAGCCGGGGCCGGGTGGAACCCGCCACGGAGGACCCGGGCTTCAGGGGCAGGTCTCCGTCAGCGCGAGGGGGGGCCGGAGGGGGCGGCACGGTTACGGTTACCAAGGCCCCGCCGGGTAGCGTCTCCCCTAGACATTAGGAGGGAGCAGGGGGGGTTAGTCTGCGGCTGTGGAGCCGCTGAGACTCCAGGACAGGAGCGCTCTGAGGGGGAAACCTGTCAGACATCAAACACTCTAAAGCCCCCCCCCCAGTGTTCTGTGTCCGTCATGAGGACGTTTTAGTGCATGTTTCTAGCGGTAGGAAGGGTTTGTTAAAACGCTGTCTCTCTATCTGTTCACCAAGCGCCTGGGAGCACCTCTGGTGCTGGAGATCCACAGCAGACCTGGAGAGGAAAGTCCTCAGGGTTAGTGAGGACCGGGGAGTCCCGCAGACACTGCGTCCTAGAGAGAAGAGAACTCCTGGTCAGGCCGACCGCTCCGACCGGCCGCAGGTTCCTGGGTGGGAAAGAGACAAACGAGGTCGGTGAGATGTTCCTACGCAGACTGGAACCTCAGCCACTGGAGCCGTGACCGCCTGCTGCAGCTTCTACCCTTCATGTTATTCTATTGGACACTTGATATTCCTTTATGTCCCGGTCTGGGGGTACGGTCCCAGTCTGGGGGTACGGTCCCGGTCTGGGGGTCCTGCTCCCTGGGGATACGGTCCCAGTCGGGGGTCCTGCTCCCTGGGGCCACGGTCCCGGTCTGGGGGTACAGTCCCGGTCTGGGGGCACGGTCCCAGTCGGGGGGTACAGTCCCGGTCTGGGGGTCCTACTCCCTGGGGGTACGGTCCCAGTCGGGGGTCCTGCTCCCTGGGGGCACGGTCCCAGTCTGGGGGTACGGTCCCGGTCTGGGGGTCCTGCTCCCTGGGGGTACGGTCCCAGTCTGGGGGTACGGTCCCAGTCTGGGGGTACGGTCCTGGTCTGGGGGTCCTACTCCCTGGGGGTACGGTCCCAGTAGGGGGGTACGGTCCCAGTCTGGGGGTACGGTCCCAGTCTGGGGGTACGGTCCCGGTCTGGGGGTACGGTCCCGGTCTGGAGGTACGGTCCCGGTCTGGGGGTACGGTCCCGGTCTGGGGGTCCTGCTCCCTGGGGGCACGGTCCCAGTCTGGGGGTACGGTCCCGGTCTGGGGGTCCTGCTCCCTGGGGGTACGGTCCCAGTAGGGGGGTACGGTCCCGGTCTGGGGGTACGGTCCCAGTCTGGGGGTACGGTCCCGGTCTGGGGGTCCTGCTCCCTGGGGGTACGGTCCCAGTAGGGGGGTACGGTCCCGGTCTGGGGGTACGGTCCCGGTCTGGAGGTACGGTCCCGGTCTGGGGGTACGGTCCCGGTCTGGGGGTACGGTCCCGGTCTGGGGGTCCTGCTCCCTGGGGGTACGGTCCCGGTCTGGAGGTACGGTCCCGGTCTGGGGGTACGGTCCCAGTCGGTGGGTATGGTCCCGGTTGGGGGGTACTGGTCTGGGGGTACTGGTCGGGGGATACGGTCCCGGTCTGGGGGTACGGTCCCGGGGGTCCTACTCACCGGGGGTGACCTGGGCGGCGGCCGTGGCGCTCTGCCCAGCGCCGCTCTCCGCCCGCAGCGTGATGTCATAAAGACGCCCCGCCTCCAGGTGCTGGATGTGGGCGGAGTCTCTCCCCGGGGGGAGGGCCATCTCCTGGGCCTTCCCCGCCCCGTCATTGGGGGAGACGGTCAGGTGGTATCTGTCAATCGGCCCCTGGGCCGGCTCCCATTGGACCACGGCGGAGGAGGTGGAGGTCTTCACCACCCGGAGGTCGGTGGGGCCGGAGGGGGCTGGCCAGGGCAGAGGAGGGGGGATGAGGAGGAGAGGGGGGAGGTGGAGGAGGTGGGGGAGGAGGAGGAGGGGGATGAGGAGAGGGGGGAGGAGGAAGAGGAGGAGGAGGAGGAGGAGGAGGAGGAAGAGGGGGGAGGAGGAGGAGGGGGAGGATGAGGAGAGGGGGGAGGAGGAAGAGGAGGAGGAGGAGGAGGAGGAGGAGGAAGAGGGGGAGGAGGAGGAGGAGGAGGAGGAGAGGGGGGAGGAGGAGGAGGAGGAGAGGGGGGAGGAGGAGGAGGAGGGAGGGGGGAGGTGGAGGAGAGGGGGGAGGTGGAGGAGGAGGGGGAGGAGGAGGTGGGGATGAGGAGAGGGGGGAGGAGGAAGAGGAGGAGGAGGAGGAGGAGGAGGAAGAGGGGGGAGGAGGAGGAGGGGGAGGAGGAGAGGGGGAGGATGAGAGGGGGAGGAGGAGGAGGAGAGGGGGAGGATGAGAGGGGGGAGGAGGAGGAGGAGGAGGAGTGGGGGGAGGAGGAGGAGGAGGGAGGGGGGAGGTGGAGGAGAGGGGGGAGGTGGAGGAGGAGGGGGAGGAGGAGGTGGGGGATGAGGAGAGGGGGGAGGAGGAGGAGGAGGAGGAGGAGGGGGGAGGTGGAGGAGGAGGTGGATGAGGAGGAAGAGGAGGAGAGGGGGGAGGAGGAGAGGGGGGAGGAGTAGGAGGAGGAGGGGGGGAGGAGGAGAGGGGGGAGGAGGAGGAGGAGGGAGGGGGGAGGTGGAGGAGGGGGGGGAGGTGGAGGAGGAGGGAGAGGGGGGAGGAGTAGGAGGAGGAGGGGGGGAGGAGGAGAGGGGGGAGGGGGAGGGGGGAGGGGGAGGAGTAGGAGGAGGAGGGGGGGAGGAGGAGAGGGGGGAGGGGGAGGAGGAGGGGGGGAGGAGGAGAGGGGGGAGGAGGAGGAGGAGGGTCGTCAGGCCATATTGTTAACATCACTCCATACAGAAAAACTAGCCCTCCTGACCGGTGTTTAAAGAGACAGGCGTCCCTCAGGGCACAGACTGAGGGTCTGCTCCTCCTTCTACCAGGTCAGCGGCGTCCCTCAGGGCACAGACTGAGGGTCTGCTCCTCCTTCTACCAGGTCAGCGGCGTCCCTCAGGGCACAGACTGAGGGTCTGCTCCTCCTTCTACCAGGTCAGCGGCGTCCCTCAGGGCACAGACTGAGGGTCTGCTCCTCCTTCTACCAGGTCAGCGGCGTCCCTCAGGGCACAGACTGAGGGTCTGCTCCTCCTTCTACCAGGTCAGCGGCGTCCCTCAGGGCACAGACTGAGGGTCTGCTCCTCCTTCTACCAGGTCAGCGGCGTCCCTCAGGGCACA
>NC_079433.1:1359221-1361721 GCF_026213295.1 Gadus chalcogrammus | reverse complement strand
AGTTGCTAGGGCAAGATTTTTCGGAACAGTCTAGTCCCGTAAATCCGGGGTCACACACACACTCTCCTTTAACACACCGCCCGCGGTCATTGCAGTTATCGGGACATGATCTTTCGGAACAGTCGGGTCCTGTGAATTCAGGATTGCATGCACACTTTCCGTCCAGACACCGTCCCCGTTTGTTGCAGTTGCTAGGACACGATTTTTTGGAACAGTCTGGTCCCGTGAATTCGGGATCGCAAACACACTTTCCGTTCAGACAGCGCCCCCTAGCGTTGCAATTGCTAGGACACGATTTTTCGGAACAGTCGGGTCCTTTAAATCCGGGGTCACACACACACTGTCCTTCGACACACTGGCCGTGGCCACGGCAGTTATCGGGACACGATCTCTCGGAACAATCGGGTCCCGTGAATTCTGGACCGCAGACACACTCTCCGTTCAGACACTGCCCCCGTTCGTTGCAGTTGCTGGGACAGGATTCTTCAGAGCAGTCCGGCCCCGTGAAGCCGGTGCTACACGCACACGCTCCGTTCACACACTGTCCTCGGCCGTTGCAGTTGCCAGGGCAACCGCCCAGCGAGCAGTCGGGTCCGGTGTAGCCGGGGTCGCACTCGCAGCCCCCGTCCACGCAGCGCCCGCGGTCGCTGCAGTCCGCCGGACAGGGGGTGCGGCTGCAGTCGGGGCCGCTGTAACCATGGAAACACTCGCAGGCTCCGCCCACACAGCGGCCCTGGTCGCTGCAGCCCCCCGGACAGAGGCGGGGGGCCCCGGGGTCCGGCTGGACCAAACAGCCGGCCCCTGGACCCCCCCGGGAGCGGACACAAGAGATAAGATCACTCACTCTAAAGTGATAGTATCACTCCTCTGAAGTCATTCTAAAGTTACAGTATCACTCCTCTGAACTCACTCTAAAGGTACGGTATCACTCCTATGAACTCACTCTCAAGGTATAGTATCACTCATCTGAAGTCACTCTAAAGGTACAGTATCACTCCTCTGAACTCACTCTAGTGTGATAGTATCACTCCTCTGAACTCACCCTATAGTTACAGTATCACTCCTCTGAACTCACTCTAGTGTGACATTATCACTCCTCTGAAGTCACTCTAAAGGTACAGTATCACTCCTCTGAAGTCACTCTATAGTTACAGTATCACTCCTCTGAACTCACTCTAAAGTTACAGTATCACTCCTCTGAAGTCACTCTATAGGTACAGTATCACTCCTCTGAAGTCACCCTATAGGTACAGTATCACTCCTCTGAAGTCACTCTAGCAGCGTGTGTGCAGCGTTACCTTTGCTCTCGGTGGAGGAGGAGCAGCAGCCGCCCCCTGCGCTGCAGGCCGCCCTGAGGGCGGACACCTCCCTCTCCAGACCCTCCAGCCGCCCCAGGACGCGGCCCAGCTCCTCCTGGCAGCCGCAGGCCCCCGGCCCGCTGGGGGGCCGCAGGCTGATCCGGTGGGTCAGGACCAGAGACCCCCCGGGCTGCAGCTCCAGCTCCTTACCTGGGAGGCAGAGACCAGCACTATAATACCCACAATGCACCGCAAAGGAGCACACATCTGAACACATTTACCACACAGTCCCATGATGCATAGCGGGGCTCATTGTTATCCACTACACGGCCGATTCAGACAACCGCTCTGTTACAGTAGACCGTACTCCTGGTCGACAGACGGGTTCAGACAGACAACCGCTCTGTTACAGTAGACCGTACTCCTGGTCGACAGACAACCGCTCTGTTACAGAAGACCGTACTCCTGGTCGACAGACAACCGCTCTGTTACAGCAGACCGTACTCCTGGTCGACAGACAACCGCTCTGTTACAGTAGACCGTACTCCTGGTCGACAGACGGTTCAGACAGACAACCGCTCTGTTACAGCAGACCGTACTCCTGGTCGACAGACGGGTTCAGACAGACAACCGCTCTGTTACAGCAGACTGTACTCCTGGTCGACAGACAACCGCTCTGTTACAGTAGACCGTACTCCTGGTCAACAGACGGGTTCAGACAGACAACCGCTCTGTTACAGTAGACCGTACTCCTGGTCAACAGACGGGTTCAGACAGACAACCGCTCTGTTACAGTAGACCGTACTCCTGGTCGACAGACGGATTCAGACAGACAACCGCTCTGTTACAGTAGACCGTACTCCTGGTCGACAGACAACCGCTCTGTTACAGCAGACCGTACTCCTGGTCGACAGACAACCGCTCTATTACAGTAGACCGTACTCCTGGTCGACAGACGGATTCAGACAGACAACCGCTCTGTTACAGCAGACCGTACTCCTGGTCGACAGACGGGTTCAGACAGACAACCGCTCTGTTACAGCAGACCGTACTCCTGGTCGACAGACAACCGCTCTGTTACAGTAGACCGTACTCCTGGTCGACAGACGGGTTCAGACAGACAATCGCTCTGTTACAGCAGACCGTACTCCTGGTCAACAGACGGGTTCAGACAGACAACCGCTCTGTTACAGTAGACCGCT
>NC_079433.1:1307444-1359121 GCF_026213295.1 Gadus chalcogrammus | reverse complement strand
CTGATTCCAGGGTTCCGCAGCAACAGAGCGAGGAAGGCGAGTGGAACCTCGTGTGGAGCCGGGTTCAGGTCCGGGTTACTTTATTAGTACCCGTAGGTAAACTTGTATCACAGTTTAAGTGAGCTTCCGTTTGCAGCAGTTTAAGCATCACAACACCCAACACCAAGTGTACAGTTTGCATGGAAGAAAATAATATTAAAGAGCTCTAGTGCTAATCCAAATCTGGACACTTAAAACTGACCAACTAATTCAGGTACGGTAAAAACCCGATAAAATGATCTAAAAATCAACAAATGCATAAATAATCCTAAAACAAAGGCATAGATTTTTGCGATGTAGCGTTTCTACATCTTGTTCATCAGCGTGATTGCAGGTGAAGGAAACTGTGTTTTAAAACGCGGGTTTTTGACCTTGGAACTGAAACCTTGTTCCAGAAGGGAGAAGCTAAGCGAGTTTGCAAAGGATGCAAAGGGTCATTGAAATGGAGTTTTGTTATCCTCTGTACCTGTCTGGTGCTCAGGGGGCCGGGTTCGGACTTAGAACCTCCATTAGCTTACCGGACCACTTCACCACCTGATTGAGTGAGCTCCTGTTCTTGACAGCCAATACTTCCCAACCATGAAACCAAGAAAAGAGATGCAATAGATTAGATAAAGCACGATAAACAAGGGTCATATGGTTTATCCACATTGAAGGAGAACAGTTTCCTCAGACAGTGAAGATGCTGGTGTCCCTTTTTACACACAGCAATACAATTTTCTTCAAAATTCAGTTCAAAAGCAATTATTGTTCCTATGGTATTTATTCGAATCCACATATTGCACTGGTTGTGCTTTTAATGTTGTCTCATCGGCAGGGGAAGCATGTTTTCTAAAATCAATGATCATATCTTTTGTTTTAGATATGTTAAGTTGAAGATGTGTCCATCTGCATACTTAGTTATGGTCCTGTTTTTCATATTTACTTTTGACATGTTGGTGTACAGGATGAAAAGTAAGGTGACAGCACACATCCCCGTGGTGAACCAGTAGAGGAGCAGAGAGAGAGCTGAACATACATATACTTAGAAATGTCCTTAATTTTGGAAAGAAAAGCACTGTTTTTTTTTTTAATGAAAATAACATTCAATTAATCATATTAACATTAAATTAATATGTCAAATGACTATTCTAGCTGGAAACGGCTGATTTTTAAAGGAATATCTACATGGGTGCACAGAGGCTCATTGACAGGCTCCTTCGGTGCTGTGTTGTAATGCTGCGTGGTTTAGCTCATCCTGTTAAAGGCTGATTGATGAATTGGAAACCCTTGTGCATAATGTTAGCACAGCGGGAAACTTCAAGTGAAAGGGTGAGCATCATAGAATCATGAACTTGTCTGGGAGACCCCAAACTTCTGTAGGTATGTATGTATATAGTATATTTTTGCATGTACTATATCCAGAATATAATGTGTATATGTATTAAAAATCTTCTCCAAGGGTGAACTGAACTCTCTGGAAGGGGCTCAGGGTTAGGGTGGGTTGACGGTGGACGATGAGAGCAGGGAGGTGGACCCCCCCCTCCTCCCCCCCTCTCCCCCCGAGGGCTGATCTGCAGGGAGGGCCATGGGGGAGGGGGGGAGGCTGTAAGGATCAGGGCTGCTGACACACACTGAGGGCTGCCAAACCTCCTCACCTTCATCACTCCACACCTCCTCCACTCATCACTCCACACCTCCTCACCTTCATCACTCCACAGCTCCTCACCTTCATCACTCAAACACCTCCACGGTTCATCACTCCTCACCTTCATCACTCCACACCGTTCCATCACACACCTTCATCATCCACACACACTCCCACCTTCATCACTCCACACCGCCTCACCTTCATCACATCCCCCTCCTCACCTTCAGATCACTCCACACCATCCTCACCATCTCACTCCACACCTCCTTCAACCCTTCATCACCTCTCCCCAACCACATCCTCACCGTCAGCACGCCACACCCCTTACCTTCGTCACATCCACACCTCTCACCTGTCTCACTCCACACCTCCTCACCTTCATCACTCCACACCTCCTCACCTTCATCACTCCACACCTCCTCCCCTTCATCACTCCACACCTCCTCACCTCATCACTCCACACCTCCTCACCTTCCCTCCACACTCCTTCCCATCATCCACTCCACACCTCCTCACCTTCATCACTCCACACCTCCTCACCTTCATCACTCCACACCTTCATCACTCCTCACCTTCATCACTCCTCACCTTCATCACTCCACACCTTCATCACTCCTCACCTTCATCACTCCTCACCTTCATCACTCCACACCTCCTCACCTTCATCACTCCACACCTCCTTCCCTTCATCACTCCACACCTCCTCACCTTCATCACTCCACACCTCCTCACCTTCATAACTCCACACCTCCTCACCTTCATCACTCCACACCTCCTCGTCTTCATCACTCCACCCCCCACCTCACCTCACACTCCTCACCTTCATCACTCCACACCTCCTCACCTTCATCACTCCACACCTCCTCACCTTCATCACTCCACACCTCCATCACTCCTCACCTTCATCACTCCACACCTCCTCACCTTCATCACTCCACACCTCCTCACCTTCATCACTCCACACCTTCCTCACCTTCATCACTCCACACCTCCTCGCCTTCATCACTCCACACCTCCTTCACCGCATCACTCCACACCTTCATCACCTCCTCTTCATCACTCCACACCCTCCTCACCTTCATCACTCCACCCTCCTCACCTTCCTCATCAACCTCCTCACCTTCATCACTCCATCCCTCCTCACCTTCATCACTCCACACCTCCTCACCTTCATCACTCCACACCTCTTCACCTTCATCCTCCACCCTCCTCACCTTCATCACTCCACACCTCCTCACCTTCTCACTCCACATCCTCACCTTCATCACTCCACCCCTCCTCACCTTCATCATCCACACCTTCATCACTCCACACCTCCACACCTTCAACCTCCAACACCATCCCCTCGCCTTCATCACTCCACAACCTCCTCACCTTCTCACTCCACACTCCTCACTTCCATCACTCCACACCCTCCTCCCTGCAGCACTCCCACCTCCAATCCGCGCTTCTCACTCCACCACCTCCATGACTCCACACCTCCTCACCTTCATCACTCCACACCTCCTTCCCTCATCACTCACACCGTCCTCACCTTCCGCACTCCCACCCCTCACCCTTCACACTCCACACCCATCCATCCACCTCATCCTCCACACCTCCTCGCCGGCTTCATCCTCCACACCACCTCACCTTCATCCTCACACCTCCTCCCCTGTCATCACCTCCCTTCATCACTCCACACCGCCTTCACTTCATCACTCCACACCCTCCTCAACCGTTCATCACTAACCCCTCCATCACCTCCTACCTCATCACTCCACAGACACCATCCCACCTTCATCACTCCACACTCCTCATCCCTCCACCACCTCTCACCTCTCAATCCACACCTCCTCACCGTCGATCACTCCATCACCTCATCATCATCACTCCAACACCTCCTAACCTTCATCACTCCACACCTCCTCACCTTCATCACTCCACACCTCCTCGCCTTCATCACTCCACACCGTCATCACTCACACCCTCCTCACCCTTCATCACTTCCACACCTCCTTACCTTCATCACTCCACACCTCCTCACCTTCATCCTCCACACCTCCTCAGCCTTCATCACTCACACCTCCTCACCTTCATCACTCCACACCTCCTCACCTTCATCACTCCACCACCTTCATCACTCCACACCTCCTCACCTTCATCACTCCACCACCTCCTCGCCTTCATCACTCCACACCTCCTCACCTTCATCACTCCACACCTCCTCACCTCATCACTCCACACCTCCTCACCTTCAATGCACTCCACACCTCCTCGCCTTCATCACTCCACACCTCCATGACTCCACACCTCCTCACCTTCATCACTCCACACCTCCTTCACCTTCATCACTCCACACCTCCTCACCTTCATCACTCCACACCTCCTCACCTTCATCACTCCACACCTCCTCACCTTCATCACTCCACACCTCCTCGCCTTCATCCTCCACACCTCCTTCACCTTCATCACTCCCACCTCCTCACCTTCATCCTCCTCACCTTCATCACTCCTCACCTTCATTTCTCCACACCTCCTCACCTTCATCACTCCACACCTCCTCGCCTTCATCACTCCACACCTCCTCACCTCTCACTCCACACCTCCTCACCTTCATCACTCCACACCTCCATGACTCCACACCTCCTTCACCTTCATCACTCCACACCTCCTCGCCTTCATCACTCCACACCTCCTCGCCTTCATCACTCCACACCTCCTTCACCTTCATCACTCCACACCTCCTTCACCTTCATCACTCACACCTCCTTCACCTTCATCACTAACACCTCCTCACCTTCATCACTCCCACACCTCCTTCACCTTCATCACTCCACACCTCCATGACTCCACACTCCTCACCTTCATCACTCCACCTCCTCACCTTCATCACTCCTCACCTTCATCACTCCACACCTCCTTCACCTTCATCACTCCACACCTCCTCACCTTCATCACTCCACACCTCCTCACCTTCATCACTCCACACCTCCTCGCCTTCATCACTCCACACCTCCTCACCTTCATCACTCCACACCTACCTCACCTTACATACACTCCACACCTCCTCAGCCTTCATCACTCCTTCACCTTCATCACTCCACACCTCCTCACCTTCATCACTCCACACCTCCTCACCTTCATCACTCCACACCTCCTTCACCTTCATCACTCCACACCTCCATGACTCCACATCTCCTCACCTTCATCACTCCACACCTCCTCACCTTCATCACTCCTCACCTTCATCACTCCACACCTCCTTCACCTTCATCACTCCACACCTCCTCACCTTCATCACTCCACACCTCCTCACCTTCATCACTCACACCTCCTCGCCTTCATCACTCCACACCTCCTCACCTTCATCACTCCACACTCCTCACCCTTCATCACTCCACACCTCCTCGCCTCATCACTCCTCACCTTCATCACTCCACACCTCCTCACCTTCATCACTCCACACCTCCTCACCTTCATCACTCCACACCTCCTCGCCTTCATCACTCCACAACCTTCATCACTCCACACCTCCTCACCTTCATCACTCCACACCTCCTCACCTTCATCACTCCACACCTCCTCGCCTTCATCACTCCACACCTCCTCACCTTCATCACTCCACACCTCCTCGCCTTCATCACTCCTCACCTTCATCACTCCTCACCTTCATCACTCCACACCTCCTCGCCTTCATCACTCCACACCTTCATCACTCCACACCTCCTCACCTTCATCACTCCACACCTCCTCACCTTCATCACTCCACACCTCCTCGCCTTCATCACTCCACACCTCCTCACCTTCATCACTCCACACCTCCTCGCCTTCATCACTCCTCACCTTCATCACTCCACACCTTCATCACTCCACACCTCCTCACCTTCATCACTCCACACCTCCTCACCTTCATCACTCCACACCTCCTCGCCTTCATCACTCCACACCTCCTCGCCTTCATCACTCCACACCTCCTCACCTTCATCACTCCACACCTTCATCACTCCACACCTCCTCACCTTCATCACTCCACACCTCCTCACCTTCATCACTCCACACCTCCTCGCCTTCATCACTCCACACCTTCATCACTCCACACCATCCTCACCTTCATCACTCCACACCTCCTCACCTTCATCACTCCACACCTCCTCGCCTTCATCACTCCACACCTCCTCGCCTTCATCACTCCACACCTCCTCACCTTCATCACTCCACACCTCCTCACCTTCATCACTCCACACCTCCTCGCCTTCATCACTCCACACCTCCTCACCTTCATCACTCCACACCTCCTTCACCTTCATCACTCCACACCTCCTCACCTTCATCACTCCTCACCTTCATCACTCCACACCTCCTCACCTTCATCACTCCACACCTCCTCGCCTTCATCACTCCACACCTTCATCACTCCACACCTCCTCACCTTCATCACTCCACACCTCCTCGCCTTCATCACTCCTCACCTTCATCACTCCACACCTCCTCACCTTCATCACTCCACACCTCCTTCACCTTCATCACTCCACACCTCCTTCACCTTCATCACTCCACACCTCCTCGCCTTCATCACTCCACACCTCCTCACCTTCATCACTCCACACCTCCTCGCCTTCATCACTCCACATCTCCTCACCTTCATCACTCCACACCTCCTCGCCTTCATCACTCCTCACCTTCATCACTCCACACCTCCTCGCCTTCATCACTCCACACCTCCTTCACCTTCATCACTCCACACCTCCATGACTCCACACCTCCTTCACCTTCATCACTCCACACCTCCTCACCTTCATCACTCCTCACCTTCATCACTCCACACCTCCTTCACCTTCATCACTCCACACCTCCTCACCTTCATCACTCCACACCTCCTCGCCTTCATCACTCCACACCTCCTTCACCTTCATCACTCCACACCTCCTTCACCTTCATCACTCCACACCTCCTTCACCTTCATCACTCCACACCTCCTCACCTTCATCACTCCTCACCTTCATCACTCCTCACCTTCATCACTCCACACCTCCTTCACCTTCATCACTCCACACCTCACAAACCTTCCTCAACAGCCTTCATCATCATCACTTCTCACCTAACAAAGATCTTCATCATCATCACTCCAGACCTAACTCACCTTCATCACTCCTCCGAATTCCTCTCCTGCTCCCGTTCCCTTCACAGCTCCAGGGGTCAGAGGTCAGAGGTCAGGGGTCAGGGTTAGAGGTCATACGTCGGAGGTCAGGGTCAGAGGAGGTCTTCTTCAGCTCCCTGTAGGAAGGTGGATCGAGGAAACAGGGTGCTAGGGTCCTAGGAGACACCTATAGGGAACAGGGTGCTAGGAGACTCCTCTTGGGAACAGGGTGCTAGGAGACTCCTCTAGGGAACAGGGTGCTGGGTCCTAGGAGACTCCTCTAGGGAACAGGGTGCTGGGTGCTAGGAGAATCCTCTAGGGAACAGGGGGCTAGGAGACTCCTCTAGGGAACAGGGTGCTGGGTGCTAGGAGACACCTCTAGGGAACAGGGTGCTGGGTGCTAGGAGACACCTCTAGGGAACAGGGTGCGAGGAGACTCCTCTAGGGAACAGAGTGCTGGGTCCTAGGAGACTCCTCTAGGGAACAGGGTGCTAGGAGACTCCTCTAGGGAGCAGGGTGCTAAAAGACTCCTCTATGGAGCAGGGTGCTAAGAGACTCCTCTAGGGAGCAGGGTGCTAGGTGCTAGGAGACTCCTCTAGGGAACAGGGTACTGGGTGCTAGGAGACTCCTCTAGGGAACAAGGTGCTAGGAGACTCCTCTAGGGAACAGGGTGCTAGGAGACTCCTCTAGGGAGCAGGGTGCTAGGAGACTCCTCTAGGGAGCAGGGTGCTAGGAGACTCTTCTAGGGAGCAGTGTGCTGGGTGCTAGGAGACTCCTCTAGGGAGCAGGGTGCTAGGTGCTAGGAGACTCCTCTAGGGAACAGGGTCCTAGGAGACTCCTCTAGGGAACAGGGTCCTAGGAGACTCCTCTAGGGAGCAGGGTGCTAGGAGACTCCTCTAGGGAGAAGGGTGCTAGGTCCTAGGAGCCACTGGGGAACCCCTTCAGGACTCCACTAACCCCGCGGCCGTGGAGCCGGGCCGTGGTCTGGGTGAGTCAGAGGAGCGTGGTTCTGGAGGGCGCTGGGGGCAGAGGGCCGTGGTCTGGGTGAGTCAGAGGAGCGTGGTTCTGGAGGGTGCTGGGGGCAGAGGGCCGTGGTCTGGGTGAGTCAGAGGAGCGTGGTTCTGGAGGGTGCTGGGGGCAGAGGGCCGTGGTCTGGGTGAGTCAGAGGAGCGTGGTTCTGGAGGGCGCTGGGGGCAGAGGGCCGTGGTCTGGGTGAGTCAGAGGAGCGTGGTTCTGGAGGGCGCTGGGGGCAGAGGGCCGTGGTCTGGGTGAGTCAGAGGAGCGTGGTTCTGGAGGGCGCTGGGGGCAGAGGGCCGTGGTCTGGGTGAGTCAGAGGAGCGTGGTTCTGGAGGGCGCTGGGGGTAGAGGGCCGTGGTCTGGGTGAGTCAGAGGAGCGTGGTTCTGGAGGGCGCTGGGGGCAGAGGGCCGTGGTCTGGGTGAGTCAGAGGAGCGTGGTTCTGGAGGGCGCTGGGGGCAGAGGGCCGTGGTCTGGGTGAGTCAGAGGAGCGTGGTTCTGGAGGGCGCTGGGGGCAGAGGGCCGGGACTGATATGGTTTAATATGAGAGGGAGGATTAAACCCACTGCTAGCTGGAGGAGGACCGGAAACAATACAGCATGAATGAGAGGTAGTAGGTCGGGAGATGGACACACACACACACACACACACACACACACACACACACACACACACACACACACACACACACACACACACACACACACACACACACACACACACACACACACACCACCGAGATGCTGAGGATTAGGCCCTGGGTGGTTATGCTTTCTGAGCGTTGAAGTCACACGCCCTTCCATTGGAGAACTTCACTCAGACCAAAGACCCCATGATTTGGATCTCGTAGAAGTCGGTTCCCCTGTGAACGCCAGGTGGTTCTGAGGTGGTTCTTCTTACCCTTCAACAATGTGTGGCCGACCTGGAAACTGACTCATGTGTTCACCCTAACAAACTTCCCAATTTTGTCGAGATGAAGAAACGAGAAACAACGTCCTCTGGTGGTCGTACATGGTTATAGCAGAACCATTTTAAATTTTATTTGAGAAGAATCACATCTTGTACAAAAGTTATCAGAGAAGCTATAATTAGTTCATGCACATGTTAGGTTGAGGAGTGAAGGCCTCAACACATGTAGTACACCATCTATCCTGACCCATGACCGGGAGCCGGTACGGAGCTGAAAGCGCCCGGGTGGCTGAAAAACGGCGACTTAAGCCTCTTGAGCTTGAAGTTAAATGTTCAAAATTGACAGACCTATTTGGTGCCGGGGTCCACACCCCAGCAGGGGCTGCTGCGCCAGGAGACGAGCGAGTGGAGGCATATATGCTAAGTAACGTTAGCCTGGGGCTAGCTAGGCTACATTTTGAGACAAAACAAAGTAGAAAACGTTTTTACATTGAACGTGATGTGACCTAATTAACTGCATACTTGTGACAACATATTAGAGAGAGAGAGAGAGAGAGAGAGAGAGAGATTCTCTTGACTTTGTGAGTTTATTATGCAACTTGTTTTGCCTCAGATTGAAACAAAAGGTTTGATTATGATTATTTCCTGGTTGAAGATTTTCACATTGATTTTAATTTCAAACATTTGCATATCTTTTAAGTTAAATTAACAGTTATGCAGGTAGTCCGAATGACAGGTCTGAATAGATATGCATTCTCATATACATGTATGTACATACATGTGCACATACACGTGTATGAGAATATGAGAAGTATATGAGACAAAAAATTCAATTCTCTATTTATGGTTTCATAATGACTGAGTCACCGTTAAAACAAATTAGTTTCAGCTCTAATGCTGTTACTGTCTGTAATATGTTTCTATTTAGATTATTTGCCAGGAGATTTTGTTATTATTGTCCGAGTCCGGTTTTAACTAATGCTGGGCTTACACCAAAAGATTTTCACAGTCACAGACTAATAACTGCAAGAGAGGATTTAGCGTTGGATCATGTGTGATATTTAACAAGGGTTTTGTAGTAGATATGGCGGGTGGAGATGAAGCAACCGCAGGATGTCTGTTAACTTCCTGTTCGGGTTTCACACCTTTCTTGTCAGCAGCACAAGAAACACAAACTTGAAAAACAAAAAACGGTACCATTATTCGGATATACAGGGTTCTTCCCGTTCGTCTCGTCCCACCCCTAGTGCTAATAATGTAGTGGGCTGGTCTGGAGAGAAAATGCCAGGGCCGAATTCTTCTCCCAGTCCACCCCTGCCCTGACCCTAACCTTGACCCTAACCCTGACCCTAACCTGCGAGTGTTCTCGCAGGTACGCACCGCGGTGCTGCTCAGCATCGTGTCAGCCTCCGACGGATGACCTCACCCGGGACCAGGAGCGGAGCGGGTCTGAGCGAGAACCAGGAGCGGAGCGGGTCTGAGCGAGAACCAGGAGCGGGTCTGAGAGAGAACCAGGAGCGGAGCGGGTCTGAGAGAGAACCAGGAGCGGAGCGGGTCTGAGCGAGAACCAGGAGCGGAGCGGGTCTGAGCGAGAACCAGGAGCGGGTCTGAGAGAGAACCAGGAGCGGAGCGGGTCTGAGAGAGAACCAGGAGCGGGTCTGAGAGAGAACCAGGAGCGGAGCGGGTCTGAGAGAGAACCAGGAGCAGAGCGGGTCTGAGAGAGAACCAGGAGCGGAGCGGGTCTGAGAGAGAACCAGGAGCGGAGCGGGTCTGAGAGAGAACCAGGAGCGGAGCGGGTCTGAGCGAGAACCAGGAGCGGAGCGGGTCTGAGCGAGAACCAGGAGCGGGTCTGAGAGAGAACCAGGAGCGGAGCGGGTCTGAGAGAGAACCAGGAGCGGGTCTGAGAGAGAACCAGGAGCGGAGCGGGTCTGAGAGAGAACCAGGAGCAGAGCGGGTCTGAGAGAGAACCAGGAGCGGAGCGGGTCTGAGAGAGAACCAGGAGCGGAGCGGGTCTGAGAGAGAACCAGGAGCGGAGCGGGTCTGAGCGAGAACCAGGAGCGGAGCGGGTCTGAGCGAGAACCAGGAGCGGGTCTGAGAGAGAACCAGGAGCGGAGCGGGTCTGAGAGAGAACCAGGAGCGGAGCGGGTCTGAGCGAGAACCAGGAGCGGAGCGGGTCTGAGCGAGAACCAGGAGCGGGTCTGAGCGAGAACCAGGAGCGGAGCGGGTCTGAGAGAGAACCAGGAGCGGAGCGGGTCTGAGAGAGAACCAGGAGCGGAGCGGGTCTGAGAGAGGACCAGGAGCGGAGCGGGTCTGAGAGAGAACCAGGAGCGGAGCGGGTCTGAGAGAGGACCAGGAGCGGAGCGGGTCTGAGCGAGAACCAGGAGCGGGTCTGAGAGAGAACCAGGAGCGGAGCGGGTCTGAGCGAGAACCAGGAGCGGAGCGGGTCTGAGAGAGAACCAGGAGCGGAGCGGGTCTGAGAGAGAACCAGGAGCGGAGCGGGTCTGAGAGAGGACCAGGAGCGGAGCGGGTCTGAGAGAGAACCAGGAGCGGAGCGGGTCTGAGAGAGGACCAGGAGCGGAGCGGGTCTGAGCGAGAACCAGGAGCGGGTCTGAGAGAGAACCAGGAGCGGAGAGGGTCTAAGCGGGTTCATTGCGTCACTCGGTTACTCTCTTTCAGTTTTTCCGGTTCATTCAACGGCTCCCAGAACACTTGGCTCTCACCGTGTTGATACAGTCTCTCTCTCTCTCTCTCTCTCTCTCTCTCTCTCTTAATGTGGGTTAGAACGTGCTTTGATTCAACTTACAGTCAACGATGAAGATATGCACCAAAAGTGCAAGAATCCTTTCAGTACATATAAAACAAAATCATGAAATAACTAAAGCAACAGCTTTTAAGTGTTGCACAAAAGACAAGACATAGCGATGGATAGAGGATATCTCTCAGATAGCACTTGTTATGCTATCATTACGTCTGCACATTATTACGTCTCCTATTGTACTACCATCCCTGGAGAGGGATCCCTCTTCCGGGTTCCTTCTCCAGGTTCCCTGATATTAGGGGGGGGTTTCCCTGCCCTTTGGGGGGCTAGGGTCAGGGGGCGTCCTTTAAGAAGCGGCCTGCGAAGCCCTTCAGATCTCTGGTCCAGGGCGTTCTAACCTGTTTGACCTGATGGGGATGTGGTGTTTCAAGGCTGCTCGGACGGCCGGGGAGTTTCCCCCACAGAGCCATCCCCCCAAATACAGACATGTTGCCCTGGCTGAGAATATATTGTGAAATACACTCAATAATGTCCCCCCCCCCCCCCCCCCCACACACACACACACACACACACACACACACACACACACACACACACACACACACACACACACACACACACACACAGAGACCACAGATAACAAGACTCAGGATGTGGCGTCCTGTAGCTCTACGTATCTGGAGACACAGCGGTGCAAAAGAGGAAATGAAGATCGTGAGACCCTTTGGTGTCAGTTTGGTTTGAAATGTGGTGGGGACAGAGACGCAATCTGGAATGCATTTTTAGAAGTGCTGGGGATGCACCTTATTTTTCTTTAGCGCAGGTCATGAAAGGTTCTGAAGACGGGATACCTGTGTAGCTTACTAATTAATAAGATTTTTACAAAAAAATTATGTCTGACACGTTTTATGAAGAAAGCGTTTTCAAAAATCATTGGACATGATGACCCACAATGTTCTGCTCCATGATGCACTCAATGTTGACGTGACATAACATGAGCTATACCAAAATAAACAAAGAGGGGCTTATTACCTACGTGTTTAAGTTCAGAAGGGGCAAACGTATACACACAGCACTACAAATGTGAAGATCGAAAAAGCTAAAAATAATTATATCTCAACGCTTTATATCACATCTTGAGCTGGCGGTACTCAATTCACAACACACATCCATCCAATCTACTTGGCATTCTGACCAAAACCCATGCACTCCCCCCCCCCCCCCCCCCCCCCCCCCCACACACACACACACACACACACACAATTATTCCATATTTCAAGCAAAGCGAATGACCAAAAGTCACTTTGAGTCAACAAGAGACTGACTCCACCGACTCCACTATCGTAATCTCCACCAGGCTATACCCAACACCGTAAGAACGCAAACACTGGATAATTTAAATTAGGCTACTTGGAGGCTATGGCTAGTAGTACTATTTCAAGTTAAAACAGCTGACACACACACAATCTTCAGCAAATCTTAAGCAATAAATATCGCATCTTACCTTTATTAACGTGCCAGTGGTCTGCAGATGTATCCCGCTGTGTAGCCTGCGTGCCTGCTGCCTAACCACATCCATTTAGTTCAACAGGTTTTCGCTCTGACACTGTCCATCCATGGTAGCCTACTAGCGGTCTGGTGCTTTTTACCTATGTATTCAGGCTAAAATTAATTGACTGTCTGATGACTCATCATTGCATACCAGCCATAGAGTATTGGTATTAATATTTCATTCATTGCCCAAGTCAGGCTGGCACCTCATACGAAAATAATCCACAACTACGGTGCTGCAGAGGGGACATCTAGTCACGACTGAAAAAATACGAGATAGCGATACAACCAGAGCCCGACATCCTCTGATCCTACCTAGTTAATTATACAGCAAAATGTCAAAAAAGGATTGGACAGGACATCAGAGCTTTTTTTGAAGCCAAGCAATTGAAGCTGACATGCACAGTAAGTGCGCTAGTGTCTTATGAGCTCAGCTAAATTAATATTTATTCTAGAAATATATTGTAATTTGACCGGATGGGGATGTGGTGTTTCAAGGCTGCTCGGACGGCCGGCAGTATGGAAGAAATTAATAAATATATTCCATGGTAAACCATGATTATTATCAGGCCTAAATATCTAATGGTAGAAAACATCTGAAACGCCTCTGGATTCTGATCCAAGGCTGGACACAGGGCCAGGGAGTCTGGGGTCAGAGCGTAAGTTAGACCCCCCCACCAGGAGCCAGAGGCTATGGGGTCAAGGCGTGCGGACCTCAGCCTGGTGTTTTAGATAAGCGTTGTTGAGCACTCGCTTAAGGGTGGTCAACAACGGTGGTCAATGGTTACTATATATGACTGTTCGGTCGTGGGCGGACACCCCAAACGAGAAACAGTGTTGTGTGTGAGGATAAAAAGGAGGCCAGGATCTGTTGACCGGCAGCGCTCTGATAAAGAGGAGGCCGGGATCTGATGACCGGCAGCGCTCTGATAAAGAGGAGGCCGGGATCTGATGACCGGCAGCGCTCTGATAAAGAGGAGGTCGGGATCTGATGACCGGCAGCGCTCTGATAAAGAGGAGGTCGGGATCTGATGACCGGCAGCGCTCTGATAAAGAGGAGGTCGGGATCTGATGACCGGCAGCGCTCTGATAAAGAGGAGGCCGGGATCTGATGACCGGCAGCGCTCTGATAAAGAGGAGGTCGGGATCTGATGACCGGCAGCGCTCTGATAAAGAGGAGGTCGGGATCTGATGACCGGCAGCGCTCTGATAAAGAGGAGGTCGGGATCTGATGACCGGTGTAAGTACCATATTGGCTCGGCTACCAGATCGGCTCGGGGTCCGTCGTCTGCTGATTACGTTACACAATATCATTGGCTGTACGCTTGAATGGGCGTAGGCTACATTGTGATTGGCTGCTAAGGGACAGTTGTGATTGGCTGTTTTGTGCTGTAGCTCTGGCTGTCGTCATAGCAACCACAGCGAGCACATGTGTGAGCGCGAGTAGGTCTGTCTAGTTTCGGTTTGTGTTGCCAGATTGGGCATATATCCCGTTTTTCCAGCCTAACGTGATTCAAAGTAGCCAAATCAGGCTGAAAATGTGCCCAATCTGGCAACACGGACGGCTTATCTTAACAGCCAAGATGATTCCGAGGGATGTTTTGTTTTTAGAAGAAAACTATCCATACAGATAGGTTGGGAATGGTCTATGTTCAAAATGAAAGATCATTACAGGCTCTTTAATTTAAGCCATAAAAGACCTTATTGCTGTAGATAGCGTATTGTGTGACGTAATCAGCAGACGACGGACCCCGAGCCGATCTGGTAGCCGAGCCAATATGGAACTTACACCGGCTCTCTGATAAAGAGGAGGTCGGGATCTGTTGACCGGCGCTCTGATAAAGAGGAGGTCGGGATCTGTTGACCGGCGCTCTGATAAAGAGGAGGTCGGGATCTGTTGACCGGCAGCGCTCTGATAAAGAGGAGGTCGGGATCTGTTGACCGGCAGCGCTCTGCAAACTCCTTGGCTTTGTGGTTGCCTTTTAACGATAAAGTCTTTTTGTCATACTTGCTCCGGAACCCTCGATTTCTTTTGCTCTCTTAGTTAGTCGAAGTGTTAGAACTCGGTTATCTTCCACCACAGGAGGTTCCCCCACAGAGCCATCCTGCCCAATACAGACACGTTGCCCTGGCTGAGAATATATTGTGAAACCCACTCAATAGTTATTCTGACGACATGGAAAAAAAAAACAAGACTAAGCACACACACACACACACACACACACACACACACACACACACACACACACACACACACACACACACACACACACACACACACACACACACACACACACACACACACACACACACACACACACACAGATAACAAGACTCAGGGTGTAGCGTCCTGTAGCTCTACGTATCTGGAGATGCAGCGTTGCAAAGGAGGAAATGAAGATCTGGGGCCGTATTCACAAAGGATCTTAGGGCTAAAAGTAGGTCCTAACTGGCGAATTTAGGAGTAACTCCTAAAAATAATGGGCGTGTCACTCTTAAATTTAGGACTCCTAACTTTTTTCACTAAGAGCAATTCACAAAGTATTTTAGGACTAAAAGTAGCACCTAAGTCTAGGAGAGCTTAAAAGTCCTCAAGAGGACTCCTAACTCAGTAAGACCTATTCACAAAGAATCTTAAAATGCCTGCGAGACGACATGTTAGGGTATTCAAATTATTGTGGAGTTAATGCGCGATGCAATAACATCCCCGACTAACAGGAATAATCAGATTAGTCCCGAAATAAAATGTTATAAAAATTATAAGTTATAAAAAAATATATATAACTTATAAAAAATAAAAATAATTGCGCCATCAAAAGACGAGGACGTGTTCGTCAATAGGAAGAAAGTGCATTCCATCAACACGCAGGTTGTTTTTGATGCAAATTTAACATAGCCTACTGGATGTTGTTGCAAAGTGGCCTGGATCTTCAGCTACCCATGATTCGCGCATTTTAATGGTGAGCGGTCTGAGGCAGCTTTTTGAGATGTACCAGTTGGGTGTCACTTGCTGGGTGACAGTGACTATCCATGCAAGACGTGGCTCTAGACACCCTACCTTAATCCACAACCGGGAGCACAGTTAAAGTGTAACATGTAAGTGATTACACAGATTACGCTGAGTCCTATGCGTAAAACACATCGTATTGGCTCTTTGCGAGCACACAAACATACACGAAATGTTGTGGAGAGAGGAATTGGGCAGATGAAACGTCGGTTTCATGTCCTCCACGGCGAAATACGCCTCACCCCAGAGAGGGCAAGCACAGTAATCACTGTATGTGCCATTCTACACAACCTTTGCAAGCGGAGGAACATTCCACAGCCAGACGATGATGATGATGATGATGATGATGATGATGATGGCGGAACATTACAAGGAATTTGGCCGTGTGGAACCGAGTGGACAGGCATTTAGGGATCACTTTGAAAACACATTTTAGGTAAACACCTTGGCACAAATCAGTCAACACTTGGGTAGTTCGTAACATTTATTTTATTTTAGATTTTACGTATTTTTATTGTTTGCTTTCTCTCTCTCTTGAACGTGCAGGCTACAACGTCATTATCGTGGTCTGCACAAAATGGTCATCATGCGTGTATTCTGCTAACTGCACTATAACTACTTAATAGGAATTCATTTCTAGCCTAGGCTATTTCCTTGTTTTTCGGTGATTCAGTGGGCTCGTCTGAACAACCAATCACCGAACTGACCGCTTCTAAACTCGTGCACGAGAATTGACGTAATCCATAGCAACGGCGCGTCACTCTTAGTTCACTCTTTGTGATTTATCCTTAGTAAGAGTAGGTCTCAGCGGCTTTGTGAATAACTTTTAAGAAAAAACTCCTACGTAAAATGTTTTAGCGCGAGTTAGGAGCACTCCTAGCGGTAAGATAAAATGCTTTGTGAATACGGCCCCAGATCTATACAACAAGCTATTTTGTTGTGCAAGAGAATATCATCAATCTATCATCATTACCCTTTATAATAAGTCTCATATAGTAATAGGAATGAAGGATAATAAAAAATCTAGCTGTTGAGAACTATTTTATTAAACCTTTTATTAAAGCTTACATACTAATAGTAATGAAGAAAGGTATTAATCTTCAGGGGCCGTATTCACAAAGCATTTTATCTTACCGCTAGGAGTGCTCCTAACTCGCGCTAAAACATTTTACGTAGGAGTTTTTTCTTAAAAGTTATTCACAAAGCCGCTGAGACCTACTCTTACTAAGGATAAATCACAAAGAGTGAACTAAGAGTGACGCGCCGTTGCTATGGATTACGTCAATTCTCGTGCACGAGTTTAGAAGCGGTCAGTTCGGTGATTGGTTGTTCAGACGAGCCCACTGAATCACCGAAAAACAAGGAAATAGCCTAGGCTAGAAATGAATTCCTATTAAGTAGTTATAGTGCAGTTAGCAGAATACACGCATGATGACCATTTTGTGCAGACCACGATAATGACGTTGTAGCCTGCACGTTCAAGAGAGAGAGAAAGCAAACAATAAAAATACGTAAAATCTAAAAGAAAATAAATGTTACGAACTACCCAAGTGTTGACTGATTTGTGCCAAGGTGTTTACCTAAAATGTGTTTTCAAAGTGATCCCTAAATGCCTGTCCACTGGTTCCACACGGCCAAATTCCTTGTAATGTTGATCGCCATCATCATCATCATCATCATCATCATCGTCTGGCTGTGGAATGTTCCTCCGCTTGCAAAGGTTGTGTAGAATGGCACATACAGTGATTACTGTGCTTGCCCGTGAGGCGTATTTCGCCGTGGAGGACATGAAACCGACGTTTCATCTGCCCAATTCCTCTCCCCACAACATTTCGTGTATGTTTGTGTGCTCGCAAAGAGCCAATACGATGTGTTTTACGCATAGGACTAAGCGTAATCTGCGAAATCACTTACATGTTACACTTTAACTGTGCTCCCGGTTGTGGATTAAGGTAGGGTGTCTAGAGCCACGTCTTGCAGGGATAGTCACGGTCACCCAGCAAGTGACACCCAACTGGTACATCTCAAAAAGCTCCCTCAGACCGCTCACCATTAAAATGCGCGAATCATGGGTAGCTGAAGATCCAGGCCACTTTGCAACAACATCCAGTAGGCTATGTTAAAAGTAAAAGTTGCATCAAAAACAACCTGCGTGTTGATGGAATGCACTTTCTTCCTATTGACGAACACGTCCTCGTCTTTTGATGGCGCAATTATTTTAATTTTTTATAAGTTATATATATTTTTTTATAACTTATCATTTTTATAACATTTTATTTCGGGACTAATCGGATTATTCCTGTTAGTCGGGGATGTTTTTGCATCGCGCATTAACTCCACAATAAGTTGAATACCCTAACATTTCGTCTCGCAGGCTTTTAAGATTCTTTGTGAATAGGTCTTACTGAGTTAGGAGTCCTCTTGAGGACTTTTAAGCTCTCCTAGACTTAGGTGCTACTTTTAGTCCTAAAATACTTTGTGAATTGCTCTTAGTGAAAAAAGTTAGGAGTCCTAAATTTAAGAGTGACACGCCCATTATTTTTAGGAGTTACTCCTAAATTCGCCAGTTAGGACCTACTTTTAGCCCTAAGATCCTTTGTGAATACGGCCCCTGGTTCAGATTATCTGGTTCGGTGAGATCTATTCCAGTTTCCCCAAACAGAGCCATACAGCTGAACACAAACAGGTTGCCCTGGCTTGTAAATATTTTACTTTAAATAAAATTAGTATGGTGTGTGTGTGTGTATGTGTGTGTGTTTATGAGGCCTTGTTCCTGGGATAAGTACATTTACCTTTCATTTGTCATGGCACAAAAGTCACTTTTCCGAGTAAGAATTTGTCATTTTACAATAGTAATAATTGTTCATGTTGTTTGCGAACGGAGAATGCAGAATTCAGAGAAACAAACAGTTGCAATAATTCACACCATGTCAACCAAATCACTAAAACAGACATATCCCTCCTCTCAATCACACCACCTCTGAGCAATAACTGTTAATCCTCTCACTCACTCGCTCACTCACTCACTCACTCGCTCACTCACTCACTCGCTCTCTCACTCACTCGCACATACAATATGTCTCCCCCCCCCCCCACACACACAAACATGCACACAGAAAAAGACAACGTCAACAAAATATACTAATTCTGCCGTTCCCATAATATGGTGACTTGTATTCAAATAAGTTGTATTCAAATATGAATACAAATCTGTAGTTGGCTCCTAGACATGTCCACTACGCTGTCTGCTATATTATACCTATGTATGTTGTATATTTATATTCAATGATAAATAATCTTGTGTCTGTTTGTGTTTGCATGCGTCCGTGAGTCTGTGTGTCAACTGAAGACATCTGATAAGAGTGTCAACACTGTCACTTCCTGACACTGATGTTATCAGATTGCAGGTTGACGACTGCTCAGAATTAAACATGCAACGTGTTTTTTCCAGCTGATATGGCAGAGCCGACTCCTGAGAGCAGACGTATTGGAAGCTGTCAGGGAGGAACCATGGCTACCATCTCTGAACCGGACCCTGGACACTCTGAGGAACCTGAGGACACGTCTTTGGACCGGAGGGAGCGCAGGCAGAGAAGATCTGGTAGGTGCCCTTTTGAGAGGATTTAAAATAGATAATCCATGAAAAAACGTGTTTTCATCTGCATACATTTGAAATGTACTTTTAGAAAACGTTTTTAGCCAAAGGGACCGACGTGATGAACCAGCGACCGTACAGACAGATTTATTCTCCAAAATAACGACATGGGTGTGTTCGAGACAAAAAGCTCACATTAACCTTACTTGACGTGTGATTGCGCGCATGAGTTATGGACTATTGATAGGCATCTCAAGTAGTCAAGTGTTATTCATGATATATGTTCGTTATATATGTGGAACAGAGTGCAGAGTAACTTCAGGGAGCAGAACACAAGTTTAGTTTTTTCATTACTTATTATTAATGGTCTTGCAACGTGACATTAAAGTGACAATGGTTTATTTAATCAAGAATTATGTGTTTTAATAATGGCTTCTCATTTAACTGAAGCGATATCAGGTGTACTTATGAATTTAACATTATTTTATAAAGTTTGTCATTAATATGAACATATAGTAAATTATCCCACGATACATGTCCTCATATTATCGGCGTGGGCCGATGTGAAAGACCCTGGTGACACGCAGGCCACATGTAGTCCCCCCTGCATTACTGTGTGTGTACGTATGTCATTCTGTGAGTATTACTGTATAACTGTGTGCGTATATGACAATAATGAGGGAATAATAACATGTATGCTAGAGATCAGTACTTGCTCTGCTTAAGAGCGTTCTAAACACGAGAGCCACAGTACCAGTCATCACTTACTGAGGTGTTCTCAGTAGAGGTCTTCAGGTGTTTCTTCAAGACGGGGAGGGATTCTGCAGACCGTAGGGAGTCTGGACTGTGAATGACAAACACGCAGTATGAAGATATCAGTGTGTACATAACTCAGTGTGTCCTTGTGTGTGTGCTTGAGTGAGTCTGTGAGTTTGTGTGTAGTAGAAGAAAAACATTTCCTTACACTGATGGTATCAGAGTGCAAGCTGATAATTGGTCAGAATGATCACAAGTGACGTTGTTTTTTCAGCGGGAAGAGCAAAGAAGAAGGCTAAGTTCAGACGCTGTGGAAGCCGTGAGAGAGTAACAATGGTCACCATCTCTGAACCGGACCCTGGACTCTCTGAGGAACCTGAGGACACGTCTTTGGACCGGGAGGAGACCAGGAAGAGAAGATTTGGTAGGTGCCCCTTTATAGAGAATTTAAAAGAAATAATCCAGTCCAAAAATAATGATCCAAAAAAGTATGATCTCCTCCAAATACATTTAAGATTTATTTTTAGATTTATTTTTTAGCCAAAGTGACCGTGTGTGTGTGTGTGTGTGTGTGTGTGTGTGTGTGTGTGTGTGTGTGTGTGTGTGTGTGTGTGTGTGTGTGTGTGTGTGTGTGTGTGTGTGTGTGTGTGTGTGTGTGTGTGTGTGTGTGTGTGTGTGTGTCCTACTCCTGAACAGCTCTATGGTTGCCCATCACTCTCATTGTGAGCATCGGACTGCTGAGTATTCTCACGATCTCCCTGCGCCTCAGTGAGTCTAAATCATGACATCCTGAATAGAATCACATTACAGTATAATAAACATAAAAATGATTGTAATAATAGCAATGATAATGATAAATATTGTTTTTGTTAGATTTAGTGATAATAATAGGGTTAGCACACATACACATTAACACCACATCCACACACACACACACAATCCACACACACGTGCACGAACACACACGCCACACACGCCACACATGGGCGCACTGATGCACCAACCCGGTATCACGCCAAGGCGTGAAATAGATACGTTTGTCCACATCGCAAGGCGTGTTCAGGGTGACGCTTTGCTCGAGCAAAGCGTCACCCTGAACACGCTTTCTTCTCCATTCGAAATGAATGGAGGAATGGCACCAACAGGGGGCCATACCTTCTCCTAGCATTTGGTGAAATTGTTACGGGTGGATTTTGAACGGTATGTGGGCAGGACGTTTTTTGCAGGCAGGACATGGCAACCCTGAGCTGTTGCCCGAGGTGCTGAAATGCTCCGGAACAGATCGGGATCCACCATGGCCAAAAGACTTGTATCCCACCCCCCCCTTAAATAAATACTAGGGCAGAATAAAGAATACATTTATGCATTATCATTAAACTTGAACATGTGTTTTTACAGTATAGAGTGGTGGAGGGATGACGTATGTTGGTAACAATTTCACCAAATGCTAGGAGAACGTATGGCCCCCTGTTGGTGCTATTCCTTCATTCATTTCGAATGGAGAAGAAAGCGTGTTCAGGGTCACGCTTTGCTCGAGCAAAGCGTCACCCTGAACCCGCCTTGCGATGTGGACAAACGTATCGATTTCACGCCTTGGCGTGATACCGGGTTGGATGCAGGCGTTTCAAGACAAGGGCAGTGCAGGAAACCGCATACACCCACACCACACACACATGCACACATGCACATGCATAAGCCCACTGCACACACGCTGATGCAGATTTTTCGAGACAACGGCAAAATTGAGATAACAGCCCCGCCGTCGACACACTCTCCCACCTGAGCCTTATGTCCATCATAGACACTTTTTGCAAAACGTTATTTTCCTTTAAACATTCTCCACCTCCTTGAGCCTCCCGAAATGTCTTGTGATATTGAAATCCCCCCTCCCCCCTGCCGACTGTTTTAGTTGTTTTATTTTTCTTATGTTTTATGTGTAGGCTATGTGTGACTGTAGGCTACTGCTGCCTTTCTTGGTCAGATCACTTAAAGAGATGTTTAATCTCAATTCATTCTTCTGTTAAGAAAAAAACCAAACATCTCTCATGTCAGGTAGCTAATGTACAATCTGTAATCTTGCCCTCACAAGGAGGGGGGTGGGGGTGTGGCCCTGAGCAGCTTGCGGCCACGGTACCATGAGCTCTATTCACAGTGGATGTATCACATAGGTGTTAGGAGAGAGTGAAGGGAGTGTCTGACGCTGCATCGCTAGATCCGTGTTGTAGACGTTCACTCCTCTCCTCCTGGTTTCTTCAGGTTCAGTGATGCCCACGGAGGAGGAGGAGGAGGTGGCCCCCAGCATCACAGAGTTCAACTCCTCTACCCACGTGTTGCCCGTGGGCCAAACGGCCCGCTATACCTGCCACGCAGGCGGCACGCCGGAGCCCACAGTAGAGTGGCTCCACAACGGCAGGCCCCTGGTGAGGGACGGCACAGACGACCAATCAGAGGCCTGGGTGGAGAGGGGCTTCCTCTTCGTCAGAGGGCGGAGGTACGGCGTGAACACGGTCTGCTGCATGGCGAGCAACAGCGCTGGCACGGCCAATCACAGCGCTGAGCTGCTTGTCTTTGGTAAGTCCTGGATCCAAGGAGAGATGTTTGTTGTTGATGTATTCATACACTGTTGTTGATACATTCATAATATTGTTCTTGATATATTCACAACATTGTTGTTGATATATTCTTAACATTGTTGTTGATGTTTTCATAACGTTATTGTTGAGATGCATGTATCAATGAATGTGTACATAGGTATATGTATGTATGTGTACATATCTATGTATATGTACATAGAGCGCAGGAGAACAGTACTAGTGATGATGATGATGATGATGATGATGAAGAATGGTTGAGCAGCTCATCATGTCTGGTTCTCCCTCAGATGTCTGTGAACTCACACTGGACCCCAACACGGCCTACAGACAACTCTCTCTGTCTGAGGACAACAGGACGGTGACGCTGGTTAGAGAGGACCAGTCGTATCCGGATCACCCAGAAAGATTTGACCCCTGGCCCCAGGTGTTGGGTAGAGAGGCTCTGACTGGCCGCTGTTACTGGGAGGTAGAGTGGGAAGGATGGGTTGTTATAGGAGTGACATACAGAGGAATCGCAAGGAGAGGAGAGGCTGATGACTGCCTGCTTGGACGGAACAACAAGTCCTGGAGCCTTTATTGTCGTGATGAACGTTACTCTGCCGGGTACAACGGTAGAGGGACAGTCCTCCCTCTCCGCCCCGCTGGCTCCACCAGAGTAGGAGTGTATCTGGACCGGCCTGCTGGCTCTCTGTCCTTCTACAGAGTGTCCCCAGGTGGAGGAGGGTCCTCAGACACACTGACACACCTCCACACCTCCTGGTCCTCCTTCACCCAGGAGGACCTCCTCCCGGGGCTCTGGGTAGGGTGGTGGCAGACCCCAGGGGGGTCCCAAGAGGGGGGCACAGCGACTCTGTGTCGGTTGTAGAAAAAAAGAAACGGCGCGGGACACACACACACACACACACACACACACACACACACACACACACACACACACACACACACACACACACACACACACACACACACACACACACACACACACACACACACACACCTACAGCTGACACAGACACATAGACAAACACACAGCACACAAAAGCACACACACACACAAACAAAGACACAAACACACACACACACACACATACGATGGCTGGTACTTTGCTTGCGAAGATCATAAGAGGATTTTAGAGTTTCGATTCCTTTTGCTTTGCTTTGAGGCAGGCACGTTGATGTGAGAATAAACCAATCTTTGACCGACAGATTTTCTGGCAACTGGTGCACTTGTACTCCTGGCCTGTGGCTGTGGTAGCAGTCTGGATGGATGCATCACCCTTTCGCCGGGCACGTTTGTCCATTTCAGCTGTCCTCTTGGTGTTGCTGAGCTTGACGGCAGCTTTGTTTGCTGCCGAGCGACAAGCGTTTTTATCAGCGGCCGTGGACTCCCACGTTTTAGACTCCAGACCTGCCATGGTAAGTTGGTATTTGAGCTGGTCTTTGAAGCGTTTCCGAGGTCCACTTCTGTCACGCTTGCCCTGACGCAGCTCACTGTACAGGACAGCTTTTGGCAGCCTGTTTTCCTCCATGCGTGAGACGTGACCAGTCCACAACAACTGGCGGACCAGCATGGTGGCTTCCAGGCTGGGTAACTGAGCTCTCTCCAGGACTTCCATGTTGGTGGTGTGGTCCTGCCACCTGATACTTAAGATGGAGCGCAGGCAACGTCGATGGAAGCACTTGAGCAGCCTCAGCTGCTTCCTGTAAAGGACCCAGGACTCTGAGCCATACAGTAAAGTGCTGAGTAAAGCAGCCCTGTATACTTGGATTTTGGTGGTCAGTCGCAGTGAGTGGTTGTCCCACACCCGTTTGCGGAGCCTGCCAAATGCACTGTTTGCTTTGGAAAGTCTCTTGTCAATGTCTTTTGTGATTGAAGCATCATTTGAGATTACACTGCCCAAGTATGTGAACTGATCCACTGCACTTAAGCAGGTAGTGTCAATGGTGATGGATGGTGGGATGTACTGTACGCGGGGTGGTGGCTGGTAGAGCACTTCTGTTTTCTTGAGGCTTATGGTGAGTCCGTAAGCCTTTGTTGCTGCTGAGAAGTGGCTTACAATGAGCTGCAGTGCCTCCTCTGTGTGTGCTAAGAGGGCACAGTCATCTGCAAAGAGTAGTTCTGTGATATTTTTGTCAGTGGTCTTCGTCTTCGCCAGAAGTCGGCGTAGATTAAAAATACCACCATCAGTTCTGTATCTGATGTACATGATTTTGAACATGATTTTCCAGAGGTCCTCCCTGATGACCGTATCGAAGGCCTTTGTGAGGTCGATAAAGGCAGCATAAAGGCCCATGTTTTGCTCCCGGCATTTTTCCTGGATCTGCCTCAGGACGAAAACCATGTCTGTGGTTCCCCTCCCGGATCTGTAGCCACCCTGGCTTTCGGGGAGAACTTCTTCGACGACAGTAGATGTAATTCTATCAAGAAGGACCCTGGCTAGGATTTTACCAGCGGTCGAGAGAAGGGAGATACCACGGTAGTTTGAGCAGTCAGACTTTTCCCCTTTGTTTTTGTATAGGGAGACAATCAGTGCATCTCTAAAGTCTTTGTGGATTGTGCCCTTCTCCCAACATACAGCAAACAGGTCTGTGAGCCTGTAAAGAAGTGCGTCGCCCCTCTGCTTGTAGACTTCCGCAGGAATCCCGTCACTTCCAGGTGATTTGTGCGATCGTAATTTGCATATGGCAGATGCGACTTCTTTCAGGGTAGGTGGTATATCCAATTCAGACCTTGATTCATGCTGGGGTATCCTTGCTATCGATGTCTCTTGGACAAGCCGTCTGTCTTCAAAGAGCCAATTGAAATGTTCAGCCCAACGTTTCATGATGGCTTCTTTGTCTGTCAGGAGGGTTGAACCATTTGATGCCTTGAGAGGTGTTTGGTCTGGTGGCTGGGACCATATGCTGATTTCAGAGCTTCATCAAAGGATCTTGTGTCACCCATATCTGCGTAAAGTTGTGTTCCCTCTGCGAGAGCAGTCCACCTGTTGTTTTGGATCACACGCAGCTTTACTTGCAACTGCTTACATGCTGCTCTATATGCTGACAGTGATTTTGCAGCCGAGCTGGTAGGGCAGGCAAGCACTTTGCCATGGCAGATATGTTTTGCTTGAAGAAGGGATTTGATTTCGGAGTCACTTTCATCAAACCAGTCTTTATTTCTTCTTCTAGAGAACCCAACTACTTCTGCAGTTGTTTCCTGGAGAGTGTTTTTCAGATGGTTCCACAGTTCTTCAGGATCGTCAGTGCTTGGGTCCTGCGCTACATCTAGTTTCCTTTTGAGCTTAGCTTGGAATTCCTCCTTGAGTTGGTGGCGCCTCTCAACTTGGAGTTTTTTTGGGGGTAGACCTTTCTTTCTTGGGGTTACTTTTATCCTGAAGGTGACTTTTGCCCTGACCAGTCTATGGTCAGTGTAACAGTCAGCGCTGGGCATAACCCGGGTGTGCAGCACGTCAGCTGTGTCCTGCTGGACACAGGATGTAGTCCAGCATATGCCAGTGTTTGGAGTGTGGGTGTCTCCAAGTGGTCTTATACCTGGCCTTTGACCCCGATGACTCAGTGTCTCTGTGGCAGTTATAGTCTCTCGCTCTCGCCTCTCTTTTTCTCTCTCTGTCCCTCTCTTTTTCTCTCTCTTTCTTTCTCTTATGCCCCTAAAATAAATCTTTGTATATTTTTAGACTTCACCAGTTTTGGTCTTAAGGGCTCTGATATCATTTTTGTCATAATCCTGATTTACAACCTGATTTAAAGCAGATTTTATATTTTAATCATAATAACCAAGAGGTCTATGGGCTAATGTTTTATTTTGTAAATTATTTTAAACTGAATCTAGATTTTTTGTGTTCTGATGGGAACCAAACGGCCACAGAACATGTTCAGTTATTAAAGATACGTGCACACCTGTTGATGATTTGTAAAGTCTGCTGCTTCTATTGTTTTAGTCCTCGTGTTTATGGTGTACATGTTAGGGACTATTTTTCTGTCTTATTTGTTAATGAAGCATAATTGCAATAAACAACTCAGTGGATCCAACTGAATGTTCTCGTGTGTTCAGCCGATGATTTCTCGTTTTATTAGTGAATAATGCTTCCATAAGTGCCTTAAGAATAATAATATATTAATCAGAAATTATTAATAGAACAACAAATGTGTTTCCGATGTTATTCTTGGACCTCCTCCCTGGGTTTTGGTTCTGAGGCTGTGTCACAGAGACACAGAGCCTCAGTGTCTCTATGTCGGTTGTAGAAAGAAACCACAGACAGACGGCCGGACACACACACTCTGTCTCTCTCCTTGTCTCTCTCTCTCTCTCTCTCTACCTCTCTCTCTACCTCTCTCTCTCTCTCTCTCTCTCTCTCTCTTCTCTCTCTCTCTCTCTCTCTCTCTCTCTCTCTCTCTCTCTCTCTCTCTCTCTCTCTCTCTCTCTCTCTCTCTCTCTCTCCCCGTCTCCCCCTTCCCCCTGTCTCCCCCCCCGTCTCCCTCCCCCCCCGTCTCCCTCTCCCCCCGTCTCCCTCTCCCCCCCACCTGTCTCCCTCCCCCCCTCTCTATCTCCCCCCCCTCACAAATACTATTTCGATATACTATTACTATTTATTTTATTTATTTAGATTCATATTATCGTCTGGAGGCGCACACAGCTTTTGGCCGTGATACCATATAATTTTTTGATATAGATATCTTTGTATAATATGATATTATTGAGACATAGAGCTCCAGGACTCTCGCCGGAGCACCCGGAGTGTTCTAGAACATTTACAGAACACGGCTAAAGGCTGTTGCGACTCGCCATGGCGATACATCCACTGTAAACAGAGCGCATGGTACCGTGGCCTCAAGCTGCTCAGGGCCACACCCCCACCCTCCTCCTGGACCCGCCTATAAAACGGCAAGTTTGTGGAGAGCTCATTGTTGGACTGGCTCATAGTGGCTGTAATTCTGCACCAAGGCTGAATTTCTCTAACGTCTTCAAGTACTGTATTAAGGGCCCACTAACACCTTTATATAAGCATCCATAAAGTAGCATGCCGTGGGACCTTTAATGTCTTCTCTTTCCTGCGCTTCTGAACTTTGCTGCGACATTTACATTTTACATTTAGGGCGTTTAGCAGCCGCCTACAATAAGTCAAAGAAGAAAGACAACAATATATCTCTGCTGGTACAGTTAGGATGTTCATAGAACCAAGTGCCAAAGGCCGTGTTCTGTAAATGTTCTAGAACACCCCGGGTGCTCCGGTGGGAGTCCTGGAGCTCTGTATCTAAATAATATCACATTATGTGTAGAGATTTGAATAGTGTGCGCCTCCAGATAATATTATGAATCTCAACCGACTGCGTCGGGTTCTCAGACGTCTCTGGTTCTTCCACGCTAATCTGAAGTGGAAGAACCACGACATGAAGGAGAAAGGGATTGTTTCCTGCGATTGTCTCCCGCCGGAGCCCCGCTGCCGAGACACCGACGCCTAGGCCATGCCCGCTGTTGGTGCTTTGTATTCTCTCTCTGTCTCTCTCTTCCCTGACAGGGTGGTGGTGTTCTGGAGGAGAGACGGCCAGGAGCTCCATGAGCAGGTGGACCCCGGGGAGGTCCTCCCCAACCACGACGGGACCTTCCAGGTCAGCGTGGACCTGGACCTCACGGCCGTCCCACAGGAGGACTGGGGGAGGTACGAGTGTGTGGTCCAGCTGAAAGGCATCGAGGACATCCCCACCCCCTGGACCCCGCCCTCATCAGGACCAACGGGGGTAAGACTGGTGTTGGAGGGGATGGATGTGGGGCCCACATGTCTCACCATCTCCACCTGACCTCATCACAACCACTGCCAGGTGTACCTGGACACTGCTGAAGCGACTGGGTAAACACACAGCCCTCCGGAGTAGCTCACTGCAGCAGAACAGGGTGGATTGTGGGTAAATGAGTTCTATGAATAGCGCTAGCCTCAGATCAGTCCCTGAGTGACCCTGAGCTCCAGAACAGATTTTAGAGGAATAGTTACACTGACGTTGTGTTAGTCGCGTGCGTAGCATCACGTGACCGTAGACATGTGCTTCAATGATGGAGGGATGGATGGAGGGTCTCTGTCCAACATCTATTCTTATACACCTGATTTTATTTTCTTGATTTACCTTCAAGGCAAGAGTCACATCCTTGTCTTCATATCTTCTATAGATCTAGATACATCTAGCACACTGGACTATACAGCTCTGTAGATCTAGATACATCTAGCTCACTGGACTATACAGCTCTGTAGATCTAGATACATCTAGCTGACTGGACTATACAGCTCTGTAGATCTAGATACACCTAGCTCACTGGACTATACAGCTCTATAGATCTAGCTACACCTAGCTCACTGGACTATACAGCTCTAGAGATCTAGCTACACCTAGCTCACTGGACTATACAGCTCTATAGATCTAGATACACCTAGCTCACTGGACTATACAGCTCTATAGATCTAGCTACACCTAGCTCACTGGACTATACAGCTCTATAGATCTAGATACACCTAGCTCACTGGACTATATAGCTCTATAGATCTAGATACATCTAGCTCACTGGACTATACAGCTCTATAGATCTAGATACATCTAGCTCATGACTTCACCTCCTCCCATTCTGATACATCCCAGGTTCTTCTGACACCAGCTCTGAGAACACTGAGGGGCAGAATCCAGCTCCTGAGGCCCAACCTCTGACCACAGTCAGTACTTTACCACTTTACAATACTTATTCAGAGTCATATGTTAAAGTTATTAAGTTAGTTAACAGTCATATTTTAACATTACTTCATCACAGGAATAGATTTACATTAACAGTCATATGTTAACAGTAAATCATCACAGTAATATGTTAAAAGTATATCATCACAGTGATAATGAGTTTAATGTTTAATGCTGACTTGTGCTTCCTTGCTGTTTAGGGTCAAAGTTAAATCATGAAGAGGCTTCTCACGTTCAGCTTCCTACACCAGGATGGAGTGGATCGCATTTTCTTTTGGTTCCCGCCGCTTCACGTTATAATCTTTTAATTATGGTATATTGTTTAGTAATATTTTAGTTTCAAATAATGTTCAAAGATTGTCATGTTTGAATACAATAGGTGTTCAATTTATTGTGTTTCCTTAAAATATTGTAGCGACCACGGGCGTGGACGCCGGTTCGCTAAGGATTCTGGGGGTTCTCCTGTTCTAGGGGGTGGGACCGTTTTGGGGCCCCTCTGAGTAATTTGTGGTTGGTAAACTAATCAGGGTTCATGGGTTGGGGTTTATCGATGTCGGGGTGTGTTGGTGACTCTTGTGTTCATGTTGTGTTCATTGCACCATTACTGAAAGTGTTAGTGTGGTTGAATGGTGGCGTGTGTTTTAGTGTGTACCGTGCTGGTGTTATTAAAGGCAGCTCCGTTGTCCAGCGCTGTGTGGGGCGCGGAGCTGCGGCCGACTGCTAAACCTGGGCTCCCGTCTCGTCCTTCACCCGCTGCTCGCCACAATATGATTGTTGAAGTTAAACGGATTGAATTATGGAACATGATTGTCTGGTGGGCTCATGTTTAAAAGGATTATGGTGGGATGTCATTATTTAAATGAGAAGTAAATATTATATATTTATAATTAGAACTAAGTTTAAGTTAAAAAAAACCTGAATAACATTAAGAATGATAAACAGTGGGAGAATTTATTTAACACTTTGATTAATTTAAGGGAAATAAGGCAATCATTTAAAAGAAAAAAATTCCCGTCTGTGCCTTCCTGTGTTCAGCACTCGGGTCCCACGTCCTGTTCCATAACAAAGACCTTCAATGGGGGCCTGGTCCTTCTCCCTTTAAATTTGTTTATTTGTTTACCATGATTTATTTTGTGTGTGTGTGTGTGTGTGTGTGTGTGTGTGTGTGTGTGTGTGTGTGTGTGTGTGTGTGTGTGTGTGTGTGTGTGTGTGTGTGTGAGAGACACACAACACATCCCTTTTATTTCATTTGCAGCAGACCTCTGAACACTAGAAAAGCAGAATTACCTCGTGGTGACGGAATATTACTCAAGGGACCTCGAAATAGCTCACCTCTCTTCAACGTCCAGCATACAAGTCATCAACAGGCTCAAAGCAGGCTCAATGTTCCTGAGACGGGGTATACCACTCCAACCGGTGAGTGACAACATTCACATCCGGTGAGGTCAAAGACTTTAGTGAGAGGTCTGGTTCTGCCCCTACTACAACTAGCCCTCAACGCCCCCAGGCGACCGGCGCAGCAGAACGGGCTGTTCAGACGGCCAAGCACATCCTGAAGCAGCCCGGTCCACATCTGGCTCTGCTGTGTCCCAGAGCTACCCCTAGGGCAGCAGCCGGTGGGAGCCCAGCTCAGCTCATGACCGGGAGACGCATCAGAACTACACTTCCTGTGTTGGAAGAGAAGCCACAGCCTGCACCTGTTGACAGACGACGGGTTCAGGAAAGAGACGCACAGACAACGTCATCCCGCCGGATCTACCACGGCCGCAGCCACTCTGCATGTCCGCTTCCACCCCTTCATCAGGGCCAGGACGTCAGGGTCCAGACTGGGGAGAGAAGGGCTGGAGGACCCCGGGTACAGAGGTCGTACCCGGTGGCCACGGACAGCGGCGCAGTGCCGCGGCCACACCGGAGACACCCGCAGGCCTTACCTCAGTCTGCACATCGGTCTGACCGACAGGAGCCGCGGCCTGAGAGACCTACACCCCCGCCAAGTGGGCCTTCTCCCGCGGCCAGTCCTGCCCCTCAGCGACCGGCCAGCAGGCCAGAGGGCCCCCGGCCGAGCCGTGGGGCCCGCACCCCCGCATACACTGCCGCACGGCGGGGCACCGGGGACCTCCAGGGGCCCTGAGGTCAGACGTCCTTCCAGGTGTGGGGACACTTAGCTCTTAGGCCGGCTTTAATACACAAAGAAAGAGGAAGGTGGGAAGTGAAGACATGGATGGTGTAGGTTATATGTTATCAGGCTGACAGTATGGACATTGTTATTGTTGAGATTCTGACTGTTTTCATACGGACATACAGCGGTTATAAGCACTGCACTTATTATGATGTGGGGAGATGGGAGTGGACTGTCCTGGTCCTGGTCCTGGTCCTGGTCCTGGTCCACCGGGTCCTGGTCTTGGTCCTGGTCCAACAGGTCCTGGTCCACCGGGTCCTGGTCCTGGTCCTGGTCTACTTGGTCCTGGTCCTGGCCCTGGTCCTGGTCCTGGTCCACCGGGTCCTGGTTTTGGTCTACCAGGTCCTGGTCCTGGTCCACCGGGTCCTGGTCCTGGTCCTTGTCCACTGGGTCTTGGTCCTGGTCTACCAGGTCCTGGTCCTGGTCCTGGTCCACCGGGTCCTGGTCCTGGACCTGGTCCTGGTCCACTGCGTCCTGGTCCACCGGGTCCTGGTCCTGGTCCTTGTCCACTGGGTCTTGGTCCTGGTCCACCGGATCCTGGTCCTGGTCCTGGTCCACCTGGTTCTGGTCCTGGACCTGGTCTATATATGTGTATCTGTGGTGTGTGCCTGCATATGGTGTGAATCTATATGGTGTATTGGTGTGTGTCTGTATGGTGTGTGTGTGTGTGTCTGTGTGTGTTAACGTGTGTGGTGGTGGGCGATGACTCCAGCTAACCAGTGAATGAGTCTCTCTGGTCTCTTTGATGAAAGCTTCCTTCTCACTCCTCAAAGGGCCGTTCAGGATACTGTCAAGTTATGGTTGCTATGGAGACGGTATCTCGCAGAGCACACAGAGAGCAGATGTTCTCGTGTGGAAACATCGCCCTCTGCTGTCCACATCCGCTCACTACACACACATGGACGCAAGATCACACGTGACTTGCTTTTCACCAACTTGACGTCAAACAGTAGTAACACACACACACACACACACACACACACACACACACACACACACACACACACACACACACACACACACACACACACACACATACACACACACACACACACACACACACACACACACACCACACAGTAAGGTGAATGAATGAAACAGACTTTCACTATTACCAAGGCGACCTGAGGAGGTCGAACCTGGGTTGAGTTTTACTATTTAGCTCACCTGCGCAGCTCGCACGCCATGTGTTTTTCTTAATTGGTTCATTGGTTGCATCTGGTGCATTTCACATAAGAGGGAAACGTACAATGCATTTGTTGTCTCCATTGTTTGGCAGTTTATCGTCTCCCAAACACGGTATGTTGTTGTGTTCTCAGAAACTAGAACGTGTGTGTAATGTTCTGTTGAGCTCTGTTGTGACTTATTTGTCATCTCTTCCTGTTTCACAGGTTAAAGACTTTTTGAAGTAAAGAGGAGCATCTCATCTGGACCTGATGTGAGTAAAATTGTGTAGCAAAGCACAACTGCATTGACTTGTATGTTGAATATTAATCACTGATAATGTGTGAAGGAAATCAGGGATTGTGGTGGTTTAACTCTCATTTGAAATTAAATAATGATTTTACCTGAAAGTAACATTTTAGAGACTATACATTCAAACTTCTCAAAGTAAGAAGTAATCACTCTTGAATAATGACAGTCAAATAATTAGTATAACTTATTTATCTTAAACATTATTTAAAAGTTGGATGATCCCAAAAGCCCTGAATTTGTATTGGCATTCATTTATCTGATTTAATGGACATGGTAGAAGTTGAACCTTGGGACAGAGCCCAAGTTTGGGGACGATAATAAGTAAACTGTTTGTTCCTTCAAAGGTCTATCATGGATATCTAACTGCAGTACTGTGAGTATCCCAACTTTAACATGAAGATGAACTGCGAACTGTAAGTCATTAGTTTCTCATTACTCTTGGGCACATTGATGTATGTTGGCTTCCTGGTGAGTTAACCCGTTAGCTGAAGGTTGATCTGATTAGTAAGGATCTTTTATTGGTTCATGGGTTACTTAGGCGTTTGGTTTATGTTGGTTTTAATGGTTTGTTAAAATGGTTTCAGGTTCAAAGTTATTGTTGTAAGCTGGAGTAATGGGTTGGGTTCTGACGTCTTCAGTCTTCTTTCCAGCTACTCTCCTGAGCTCTGCATCTTCATTACATGAGTGTTGCTTTACTGAGGAGGGTGTGGTCTGAGTGAGCAGAGGTGCATACTGGGATACAGAGCTGTCTGAAGCCTACAGGTCTGTAGACACGCCCCCTCAGGGGAAACCGAGTGTTTGAGAAACCGTCGTGACGTCAGTTACATGGACTGGAATGTTCTTTAAGATGGAGACGGGATTCAGAAGGAGAAACACCAGGGGGAGATGAGGGGGCTCCTCATCTCAACAGCTGAAACACAACTTCAGTCTGACACAGAGAACCATGGAACACTTTCAACAGTCCCCTCCAGGCATCGTGACTCCTCAGGAACAGTTTCATTCCAGAGAAGGTCTCATTTGGGGCCATTCCAAGATGGATCCTGCTCCTCAAGAGCCACCCCCCTCCACTGGGTGGTCTTCTGAACAGATGATCTCCTTCCTGTCATCAGGCTGACTAAAGCTGCACCGTTTGCATCTGTGAAGGCCCCTCAATCACTAAACCACTGGACTACAAACGCATGACTTCAGAGATGTTGAAACAGCGTGAATGGAGACACCAAGCATAATCCATCACCAATGTGGGACGCCACTGAAGAATGTTGTGCATAATTTACGTCTCTGGAGATATTGGTGGTTCTGTTCTGGGTGGCCTGACAGAAGAGCTGGGGGTGGATGATGGAATGGTATTTGGCATGAGGTTTTTACCCTGCATGAGTGTTTGGTCTTTTATGGCTCAGTGGTGTGTGTGGGTTTGACATGAGATGGAAGATTTTTGAGCATTGTTAGGGTTCTACTGTGTGTGTGTGTCCCACTCACACCCGGCACGGGGTTCTACGTGTGTTTCCTTGGTTCTGCGTCCTGCTTGCTTTGACATTGATAATTTTCATACGGGGGTCTGTGATTGGCTTGGTGTATTGGAAATGGTCAACTAATTCTGCTGGAAGGCCACACGTTTACTTGAGGCCTCCAGTAGACATGAAGAGCCCTGAACGACGCTCCGGAGCGATATCCTACACACTGGGCAGGAAGGAGAGTATCCAAATCAAGTGTAAAAGGATGCAAGCGGCGTGTTCAGATCAGCGACTACAAACTAGGACGACACCAATCAGGATCAATGGAGGATGGACACCTAAAGGCATTCCACAAGGACTCTGAAGTTGGAAAGGGACCTCAATGGATGTTCAAGATGACCTTCAGACCTGTAATGAGGCGGATCTTCCTACCTGGCTGGATTGATGGAGAGCCCTGTGGATCTTGTCTTGCTCTCAGTTGCACGTCTTCTCGGGCTGAACTGTATTTGCTGTACAGGACTAGCTGAACGATCGGTCCCCTTAAATCAGAACCAATCTGGGAACTCCAACTATTGCGCTCTTCAAGCTGAAGTTGTGCTCTTCAGCTGAGGAGGCAAGGAAACCTTCACTGGGGCTACAATGTGTATAGAGGAGAACGTTTCAAAGTGTTCCATGGTACTCTGATGAGGACCGTTGTTGTGTTTCACTGGCTGAGAGGAAGAACCCTCACATCCTCCTCTTGGCCTTTCTCCTCTGAGAATCCTGGTGCCATCTTGAAGAATATTCCAGCTCATGTAACTGATGTCACGACAGATTCTCAAACACTTGGTTTCTCCTGAGGGGCGTGTCTATAGAACTGAAGACTTCAGACAGCACTGTATCCCAGCACGCATCTCTGCTCACTCAGACCACACCCTCATGAGTAGGATGCAACACTATAGCGATGGAGATGTAGAGTTTTATAAGTGAAGAGGGAGCAGACAACGGTGATTCGAACACAATTGCATTTTAAGTCTTTAAACCATGAAGATGGTTGGATAGTTCAGGAATTGGGCTTAATTTTACCATGGGCAGTCCTTTCGCTCAAATGCCCACTTCTCACTGGACCTGTACATGTGTTGGCTGGCATGATTTGCTGTTGGTAATGAGGCGGTCAGGGTGACATTGCTTGGCTATGGTCCGCTCTCTGTGAGCTCGCTGTTTAGATTTGATCTGTATGGTTTGTACCCTGAATATCGAGATAATTGTTGTTTTTAATTTTATAATGTAGACACGGTTTTGTATTGAATTATTCCATTGTTTTTAAGCAAGGAATTGAGGTTTAAAGTTGTTGTGGAACGTACCTTGTAGTTCGGTTCTTCGTACGGTTTTGAGTGATATAACTTGTACGCACTGGGTGCATAATAATGTAAAGGTACACTGAATAGCAGTAATGACCAACAGCAACAAACAGATCACATCAAGGTAAGTCTGTTGGCTGTGTTTTAATGAAGACCATCGCTGGACTTCAGGATCTTCCTCCGTTCAGCTCAAGGTGAGGCGCTGGTTCTGTTTTTTCTTTGGTTGGTTCCGGCCGGAATGTTCGGATTCCAGTCGGACGGTTTGTGCTTCCCGCCGTGGAAGGTTCTGACTGCGTTCACTTGATTTAGTCTCAATGGTTAGCATAGAACGTTGTCTTGACAACCATAAGAACCCACGTGGCCGTTAGTTGGACGTTAATCCCCTGAGGGTATCTGGCGGAACGTTCTAGATGTATTTGCGTATCTTCAAGCCGTTGCCAACAGAAACTATTTTTCAGTCTGTTTCCATTAGGAATTGTAGCCTCTTATCTTAAACTACTTAAGTTTGATAGTAAATACTCACTGACGCGTACATCGTACAATATGTTGATAATTTCCGACTGTTGCGCCAACTTTAACCACGTTGACGGGACTCTCGCTGCGTTCGAAACAGCGTTCTACTTGCGGGCCCATTTCTGATCATCAGTGAAGGCTGAAGATCATTTCAAGGTGAATGACAATTTGGCATTTCTTCGACGGAACCCTGCACCTGAATATGGCTGAGTATATTTGATTTAATATCGATACTGCTTAGTGTTCTTTGTTACTTCAGCTTTCATACGTTCTAAATATCTGGTGTCAATAATTGCCGTAGAAGTAAAACCCTACCCAATGGAATGACGTTAAACAACGACTTTGGTGCTTATTTACCAACTGGATAATAACAAAGCTAAAATAATGGCCGTCATTCCCACATGTTACAGTAGAAGAAACTCTAGAACTGTACAAAAAGGTAACATGTAGTTTGTCCCAAGGTGTCTGCCTCCTCACCCAGAGCCAGACCTCCACCTCCTCACCCAGAGCCAGACCTCCACCTCCTCACCCAGAGCCAGACCTCCACCTCCTCACCCAGAGCCAGACCTCCACCTCCTCACCCAGAGCCAGACCTCCACCTCCTCACCCAGAGCCAGACCTCCACCTCCTCACCCAGAGCCAGACCTCCACCTCCTCACCCAGAGCCAGACCTCCACCTCCTGTCAGAAGTCCTCCAGAACAGGTCAGTGCTCTGGTGTGTGAGTCAGTTTCAATGCATGGGCTGAACAACTTCTTTAAACTTGTCGACTGCTCTGTCTTCATTCCCAAAACGGGATGCTCATGTCTGATCTTTCGAGTCTTTTCTAGCCTTGAGTTATAAAATAATAGTTAAATTAATTGTGTAAATCGGTTTCGGAGTCAAATAAGTTTATTTTTGGTTAAATGCTGATGTAAACCTGCTGCTGTAGCTGAAAGGCGAGGCTGAGAGGCTGGGGACCGGCTTGTGGTGCCAGGATGGACCGGAGACTGAGGCTGGAGACCAGGGGCCTGCAGCACCGGACCAGGGGGTAACCATCACCAATCTCATCTGAAAAGCTAAAATCCTCAATAGTTTAGGTCTGGTTTTGATCATCTTAAGACTTTAAATCTGTGCCAAGCTGTGATTTGAGTTAATTCATACCGGGGTTATGTAGGAGTCATATGAGCCATTATTGTTACGAGTGCTGCTACGACCGTAGTGGATGAATTGCTGAATGGGTCAATCTGTAGACATTGTCTAATCCAAGTGTTTCAATATGTTTAAATTTGTCTTCCAATTTACAAGTGAACCTCAGATGCAGGAGGTGGGGTGGGTTGCGTCTCCAGGTTATTTACTGCTGAGACCAACTGTTTGTAACCAGACCAGGAATCCATGGCTGAAGGGGCTGATGGAGGAGCCGTGCTGAAGAACCTGCCTGATGGAGGAGCCGTGCTGAAGAACCTGCCTGGTGAAGGAGCTGATGGAAGCCCTGCCTGGTGGAGGAACTGATGGACGCCCTGCCTGGTGGAGGAGCTGATGGAGGCCCTGCCTGGTGGAGGAACTGATGGAGGCCCTGCCTGGTGGAGGAGCTGATGGAGGCCCTGCCTGGTGGAGGATTCCTGTCGTTGCGTAGATGGAGCCCGACTCTGAAGTGATCATCACACTCAGTGCCACTTAACGTAGAATACTGCTACCACAAACTACCGGCGTTTGTTAATATACCAGTCAACTACATCTGTTTTACCACACATTAAAGCAAGACTTCCGCTGTTTGTTCCAGACAATGAATCTGTCTGAAGAGAGCTGGTGGTGGAGCTGAGAAGCTGCAAGAAGATTAGGAATTGACCAACAAGGATTCCTCGTAAGTTTGTATTTACTTAACATGGTTAACTTGAAAAGGGCAAAATACAGCTGTTACTTTGACATGTTTCAAACTACCACGTGTTTCTGGAGCGGAGGCGAGCTGGTAGGGGAGCCGTGAATCTGGAGGATGATGACCATCACTCTACAAACTTGGATTGTACGTTTTTATTAATATAACAAAGTGGGAATAGAGAGCTTGAAAATAAGACAAACTACATGTTTGTTACCAGACGTTGGGGCCAGATTTGAGCTGTTTGTTCCAGACCAGGACTCTGGCTGAGGAGCGCTGATGGAGGAGACAAGACTCTGGAGGACGACATCACTCTACCTACGAGGATCCTCGTCAGTTTGCATAAAGTAAAGTGTGGACTTGTTGTAACACAGGATTAGTTTGTCCAGTAGTTAAGTTAAGGCATACTACTGTGGTTGGTTACCAGACAAACTACAGCTGGTACTTTGTTACGTGTAATTAGAGGCCAACTACTGCTGTGTTTGTGACCTTACATTAGAGCCAAATTACTAATGTGTTTGTTACCTTACATTAGAGACAAATTACGTTTGTAACCAGACCAGGAATCTGGATTACTGACGGAGAAGCCATAGATCTGGAAGGCAAATCCTGAGGACGACCAGGACTCCTCGTAAATTTGCATTATCTGGACCTGGTGGACCAGGTAGGGGGTTGGGGGAATAGCTCTCAGACCATTGGTGCCGGGTTCAAGTCCTCAGGGTACAGTGATGTGTCCTTGAGCAAGGCGCCCCAAAGCTTGCCTGCTCCTTAATGACTTATCTTTGGTTCAGATAATGTTGCATCTTTTGAATATTGAACCTAATCCATGTCCTTGTTTGCTCCGGGCAGACACACCTGAGCTGAACCTCACCTGATCCTGTTTGGTCGGGGTCAGACTCACCTGAGCTGAACCCCACCTGATCCTGCTGGTCCCGTCTCCTCAGTTCATCTTAGCCTCGTCTTCCAGAAGTCCTGCTGAACTCAGCGGTCTGATCCTGATGGATCATTGACCTCCAGTGGGAGTGATCTTCTTGACCACATAAGTACCTGTGTGCTTCCACACGCCTTTCCCTCACGTTTGTCACTAACCTTACTACTTCACTAATCTCTAATCCTTCCCTTCTTCTTCCTTCTCCGTGGTTCGAACCTTTACTCTGAAGGAGTGTCTTCTTGAACCTTTACTCTGAAGGAGTGTCTTCTTGAACCTTTACACTGAAGGAGCGCCTTCCTGCCCTCAGAGGGTTCAGCGTTAGGGTTGAGAGTCAGGGTTTAGAGTCAGGGACAGAGCTGGTCAGGGAGGACTCGTTTTACACAAACCTCTTCATTTGCTTTTGTGAATGGTGGTGACATTTTGAAATTATTAATTTGGGAAAATGTTTTCCTCTGCTTTCCTTTACAAAAGTATGTATTCAACTCCTGTCAAGTGTTTTTGTTTATACTGTAAATTAAAATCCTACATTGACTTCTGCATGTTTGGTGCGTTTCATTAATTGTCCTTTGACTTGGTTAATGTCAAGCTAAACTCCTGCAATACATTTAATATGCATGATGGATGTCATTCAGCAATGTTCACATAATCCATTTTGTAAAAATACAAACACCCATATTACTACTAAATTCAAGCCTATTCATGTATTTAACAATATACATACTGCCCCCGCAGGCCATTCTCTGCTACTACAACACGTTCAAACCACCAACCCGGTCTCCCTTCGATGTACAATAGCTTTGTTGGTTCAAACGGAAAATGTAGTTTGGTGTGAGACTGTTGTCCAAACTGTCCAGCAGAGGGAGGTGTCATACACCTCAATTAATTGTACAGGAATGTGTGTGTGTGTGTGTGTGTGTGTGTGTGTTTTTAAAAAGTTCATGTGCTGGTCTATGTCTGCAAATAACTCTGCCTCCAGCAACAGGTTTGGTCGCAGCATAGGAAGCGGTAGCGTGCGGTGCCCCTTCATCTCGGTGGGGCAGAAACGACTGGCGTATGACCACACCCACAATTTATATCTATTTTTAACAAGTATATTTTGAGCTACATTAAAACATGTTAACTAAACTAATTGTGAGTAAGAATTAAAAAGAAACCAATAGCCTAATGTTACTGCACGCTTTTGAAGTGCCATCCGCAACACTCGTCATATGATGTCGGGCTAATTAGAATAGCCCATGTGCAATGGAAACTCCAACTCTGCAAAGTCAAAAATTTCAAAGGACATATTCGACATTATAGGGAAGTTATTTCTTCCATATTTTATTTTAACAATCTAACAACAATTTAACAACAGGCTTAGCGAGTGCATTGCAAATACAGGAAAAGTAGAAATACCCGTTGGCCCGACGATGTGTGCAAATCTCTCAACAACACTTTTGAAATCAGGTATTTCTCAATAACAGCTGTTCAAATCAGGTATGAAATCAGGTATACAATTTTAATACCTGCTGAAATTAATAAATAAATAGTCTTCAATGCCGAAAGATACAGGCGGAGTAATTCGATTTTAAACAACAGTCCTAGAATATGACCATGGGGCAGACTACTTTACGACCATATGGGCGTCTTATAGCGCGGATTGCAATTCTTATTGCAGCCTGCAGGGTTATGCGAGAAACATACGGAGGGACGCGGTCGTTGAGCTCCACCGCCCCACATTGCATGACACGTTAAACTCAACTAGAATAGCCACCATCAATTTGATATCAACAGACCAAAAATAGTCGGAAAGCCTACAGAAACTATAGATAGTTAATGTGACAATCACATTATTAACAATAAACTTGGAGCAATGATTTACTGAGGAACTATTTTTTTTGGGAGCATGCTTTTGCAGGGAGTTCGCCGCCCCACCTGCCCATATGGACGGCACGCGGCTGGTTAGAATGCGTGAGTGAGTGAGGGAGAGAAAGAGATGCACTCCTAAAACATTTCTTCACAAGTTGTACGACAAAAGCAACAAAAAATGTAATTTAATTTCAAACAAATTTGCATTAAGCTGACTTGGTTGGCTGATTGGGCAATCAGATTTATCCAGCCTACGCACATAGCATGCACGCACACTCACAGAGCCAGACACGACAATGACAAACAAGTTTGTGAGTGGTCTGCAGAATACAGTGTAACATAGTTTCTTTAGAATTATATAAACTATAGCCTACGTGGACCGTAACTCCACACCCCCTGGCGAAAATATCTTCCTGCGCGTCTGCATCCATGCGTTTCTAGTCCTCAGTCCCAACGTAACGGTCGACTCACGTTGCAACCTAGGGAAAGCGCGTCGCTAACGTGTACGCTTGTATTACAGTCAACGAAGCTAATGTTTTTATCAAAATACTCATTTTAATGAAAGCACAATGGAATATGTAATTGAGTAAAGAGTAGAATTCTAAATCAAATATTTACTTGAGTAAGAGTAAAATTACAGACTTAAAAAAGGAACGTGAAAAGTACTCGTCACCCGAATTTTTTTTAAACTTTTTTACTCATTTGCGTTACTTGTAATGCGTTACTACCCACCACTGCATCTAATATAAAAATATCTAAAACTGAGTGAAAGTGCAGTTGAATGACCTGTAAACATGATAACCCAATATTGCACAAGTCCTTAGAAAGTGAGTGAGGCAGGTAGATAAATAGATGGTTCACAGAAGGGAATTGACCAGTTCCCTTGTAGCTTCCACGTGCCTCATTGTCCGAGAGGTCAGGTGTTAGCAACGTTTAGCGCCCGTATGGCCTTGGGGTAGAAGCTACATTTTAGTCTGGTTGTCCGTGCAGCCGTAGTCCTGAAGCGCTTCACTGAGTGCAGCAGCACAAAGTGTTGGTTACCCGGCTGGGATGGATCCCTAGAGATCTTGGTAGCCTTCTTGAGGCAGCGGGTGTTGCACAGTTCCTCCAGAGAGGGGAGAGGGCAGCCGATGATCTTCTGGGCTGAATTAACGACCCGCTGTAGTGCCTTCCTCTCTGCAGCTGTGCAACTGGAGAACCCCACGCAGATACAGTAGGTGATGATGCTCTCCACTGAACAGCGGTAGGAGGTCACGAGCAGCTCCTCTCTAAGCTGGTAGTTCCTGATGACTCTCAGGAAATAGAGTCGCTGTTGTGCCTTCTTGATGATGGCTGTGGTGTCGGTCCTCCAGGACCTCCAGTGGAGGTGTTCAGGCCGGGTGGGACGATGGCCCGGGACCGGGAGCGCTTAAACATCTTGGTGAGGACCCCGGTCAGCTGGTCAGTCCCTCAGCACCCTTCCCGGGACCCCTTTTCTGGGGTTCACCGCCTTCAGCGTGCGTCTCACCTCGTGTGCTGTGAGGGTGAGGCTGGTGGGGGCAGGTGGGTGTGAGGGTGAGGCTGCTGGGGGCAGGTGGGTGTGGGGGTGAGGCTGCTGGGGGCAGGTGGGTGTGGGGGTGGTGATGTGGCTTCCCCCCTCGGCCCCGTCTCCAACCACGCGTAGGAGTTCAGCTCTTCCGCCAGCTGTGGGTTATCCCCGTCGGTTGAGAGCCTGTTGGCTCTGAAGTTGGTCATGTGCTGGACTCCTGCCACACCCGCCTTGAGTCGTTGCTCCAGAAGCAGTCTTTGATCTTGCCCTTGTAGTGCGCTCTCTCTTCGTCCTCGCTAACAGTCCTCCCCTGCGGCCCCCCTCGTTGCTTACGATCCCTTCGCCGTCGCTTGCGCTTCAGATCCGGGACCGTGAACCGTCTGTCTCCCGTTGTCCGGGCGATGTCTTGGGGTGCTCCGTGTTCGCCTAGGTATTCAGCTGAGATGTTCCTCTCGCTGTGTGGACCGATCCCTAGCAGGTCGTGTCTGCTGTAGGCTGTGTGTGCACAGCAATTGTCTACGGGTACTAAAACTAAAACTGAGACGTACATAAAACCGTACATAAATAAACTAGAGAAGGCACCAACCAGAGGATCGCCAAGCCGCGTGTCTATGTGTGCCGCCATCTTGCACATACTTCCTATGAGCTGTGCTCGTAATCTGTGTATAAAGACAAGAGACAGTGATGTATAGAGCATATCTCTCAGATAGCACTTGCTATGCTACCATTACGTCTGCTCATTAATATGCCTCCTATTGTACTCCTACCATCCCTGGAGAGGGGTCCCTCTTCTGGGTTCCTTCTCCAGGTTCCCTGATTTTAGGGGGGGGTTTCCCTGCCCTTTGGGGGGCTAGGGTCAAGAAGCGGCCTGTGAAGCCCTTCAGATCTCTGGTCCAGGGCGTTCTAACCTGTTTGACCTGATGGGGATGTGGGGTTTCAAGGCTGCTCGGACGGCCGGGGAGTTTCCCCCACAGAGCCATCCCGCCAAATACAGACATGTTGCCATGGCTGAGAATATATTGTGAAATACACTCAATGATTATTCTGAAGACATGGAAAAAAAACACAAGACTACACACACACACACACACACACACACACACACACACACACACACACACACACACACACACACACACACACACACACACACACACACACACACACACACACACAGACCACAGATGCAAGAATCAGGGTGTAGCATCCTGTAGCTCTACGTATCTGGAGATTCAGCGTTGCAAAGAAGGAAATGAAGATCTGAAGATTAATACCTTTCTTCATTACTATTAGTATGTAAGCCTTATAATGAAGGTTTGATAAAATAATTCTCAACTGCTTGATTTTTTATTATCCGTCATTCCAATAACTATTATTAACTTAACTATTAGCCTTGTTATATAGGATAATGATGATAGTTTGACGATATTCTCTTGCAAAACAAAATAGCTTGTTGAATAGATCTGGTTAAGATTATCTGGTTCGGTGAGATCTATTCTAGTTTCCCCCAACAGAGCCATACAGCCGAACACTAATATGTTGCCCTGGCTTGTAAATATTTTACTTATAAAAATAAAATTTGTATGGACTGAATTGAGAATAGTGTTGGTCCATCACAGCTTGCACAACAGCAAAGGGGTGTGTGTGTGTGTGTGTGTGTGTGTCTGCGTTGCCATCGTTAACGCCGTTGTAACTGCCATCGTTAATGCAGCAGAGAAAGATATACTTAGACATTGGTACCTAACATGTGCCTAGTCACAGTGCTACGGATCGCCTTCAAACAAGCCCTTGCCAGTGGCCGCATCTACAAACAACTGAGGCAAACCCATGATCCCGTCCCGCAACCGCCCCGCAACCGCCAACCGCCATCGGACGGTGAAGACCTCCCTGTGGATTTTAACAACTACGTGCGCCAAGTTCAATGCCATGAATGGACAATGTTCGAGATTCATGAAAGACAATTCAGGAAATCATTGGATACCAAACTACTCCAAGAAAGAGCGCACTTTGCCTGCTCCGGCGATCCAGCGAAGTGGAGTAAAGTGGCATCCATCCTAACCGGAGTATTCTTCCAAAACTGAATATTCCGCACAGGAAATATCAACGGGAAGGAGTTCGGATTATCACTCCTGAAATACGCAACACGGATTCTAAAGAAGTTTCCATTGACCGATAAACATCCAACGGAGTTGACACCGGCTTCCATTACTTCCTGGATTGAGAGACAGCTGATCTTCGTTAGAGACGTCATCCAACCATCACTCAGCAGAGGGGCAGCAGACGAACGCCACAAACGCCAAAGGAGAGTCTGCAGAGACAAACTGTCATACCTATGGCAGCACCGCAGGTCCAAAGCTATTGACATAATTGAAAATAATAGCATGTTTCCCTCCCCCCCGCCAACCGTCAATAATACGACTGACGTTTATAAGTACTATGGCCAAATGTCAATCACCCCCGATACAAACGCTGACCCCGCCCCCTTGGTCCACAAGCTTGGAGACGGTTATCCCGGATTATTATCCATCCACTGCTAAATTCACTTTTGAAGAAGTAGATAAAGTTATTTCCCACCTGCCCAATAACAGTGCCAGTGGATACGATGGGGTGACATATGAGACCATCAAAGCCAGAAAACCCCAGTCCACCAAATACTTACATATTTATTTAACACCTGTTTGATCAATGGAAAGGTGCCAGGATCATGGAAGGGGGCCCTCATCCATAGAATACCTAAGAAAGACAATATTCCAAGCGACCCATCCACATGGAGAGACATCTCTCTCCTTCCCACTGTCTACAAAATCTTTATGAAATGTCTGCTTGGCCGCATCCTCCCATGGCTTGTGGACACAGGCATCCTCTCACCCAAACAAAAAGCTTACATAGCCAGACAGGGTATGAACGAGCATGTGTTCTGCCTTAAAACTGGAGTCGATGATTTTAAACATGAATCATCTAAACTTTTTACTGTATTCCTAGATTTTAGAGATGCCTTTGGAACACTATCCCACAAAATTATGCTGAATGCACTGAAGGAGATCCATCTACCTCAGCCCTTTGCAGACCTCATAACGGATGTATATAAGGGATCTTTTCTGCAGGTAATCTGTGGACACCAACTCACAGAGCCCATTCCGCTCCAGGTTGGAATTAAAACAGGCTGCCCTTGGAGTGCGGTGAACTTCATCCTTGCCATTAACCAGTGGCTCAAGTGGCTCGTTCAGTGTGCACCACCTGATATCAGATCCCCAAACCCTGTTCAGGGTTACGCTGATGATGTCGAGGTGTCGTCCAGAGACGAGAGTGTCATACATAACATGCTGGCCAGAACAGATGAATTTCTTCACTGGTCAAAGCTGGAGGTGAAGCACACCAAGTGTGCAGCTCTTTATGAGCGACGCAGCGGTGGCAACCGCTGGTATAAAGCCAAATCTGACAAACCGCCCTCCTTCACAATAATGGGGCAGCCTATCAGGGTCTACTCGCGCCACGAGTCATACACCTATCTTGGCCATAACATCAACATTGCGGGTGAGTGGGGGGAGCAGGCACAGGAGCTATGTAGTGCCTATAAGAACAGAATCGATCTAATTGATTCCTCCCCACTCCCTGTAGTCATGAAACTGGACGCTATCAGAGAGGTGGCCCTTGCAAAGGTTCAACACCTCTTTGCAAACGTTCACATCCTGCAAAATGTCTTACAAGACATGAACAATAAAACAGTCCAGGCTGTCCGAAAATGGCTAGGGCTGAACTCACACTCTACCCGGGACCTCATCTTCCTCTCACGTAAAGAGGGGGGGCTGGGTGTCCCAAACGTGGAATGGATATACACTGCTACCAGGCTGACACACCTCCTCAGCATGCTCAACAATGATGACGCTACTGTCAGAGAGCTTGCCAGAGCTTCCCTCATGCTGGACCTCAGGAAGAGGAAGGTCCCTCTGGCCAAAGCAGGCCAGGACAGCTTCTTAGGCTTTGGGAGGAAAAGCAGCGGGAAACTGGACACACAAGCTGCAGGCTTTGGAGTTCGGTCGGACTGGCCGGACCTAAATGATCTGTGCAACAGAATGTCAGTCAAACTGGAATGGACACAACACAACTCACACACAGCACCACAGGCATCTGATGCAGTTGTCACCGACCCTTCTGTAACCGCAGAGGCAACTGTATATCACAACGAGGCACAACACATACTACAGAACACTACAGCAAGGAGGTTCCTTCTCAACGTAAAACAAACAGAGACCAAACAACACTGGACTGGACTTAGAATGCAGGGAAAGCTAGCATGCCTAGACTTTGCCGACCACTCTGCTTCCCACTCCATGTACAAAAATGCTGCTGTTGGGGAGGACATCCTCTGTTTCACTGCCAAAGCTAGGCTGCAGGTGCTACCTACCAAATACAATCTGGCATTATGGTATCCTGCACACCACCATCCACACTGTATAATGCACTCTGGCCATCAACTTGAATCAGTTGCCCATGTTGTGAATGGCTGTACTATGTACAAAGGACTGTATATTGCACGCCATGACCGACTTGTCGATCTAATTTCCAGTAATGTTAAGGAAGTATCTCTAGAAAATGTGACCATGTACAAACATTCACGCATCATGCCGGAATGGTTTAACAGCTCTATTGATGTGTTTTGTAACATCCCAAATACCCCTGATGTTGTGTTTTTAAACAGAGACAGAAGGGAAGTGCTCTTACTTGAGATAGGCTGTGTATTTGATCTGTACATGGAAATGGCTTTCAACGATAAAATCCTTAAATACCAGCCCATTCTGGAAATTCTAAGGGACCTAGGCTACCAATGCAAGCTAATAGTGTTTATTTTTGGAAGCTTGGGGCATGTCCACAACCGTGTTTTCAGTGGGTTAAGGCTGGCTGGGCTCTCCAGCAGAAAATCTAAACAATTAGCAAAGTTCTGCTCCATATCAGCAGTGATAGGCAGCCTGGCAGTGTGGCGCAGGAGATGTTTTTTGTACCCTTGAACAATGACTTATCTTATCTCTGAAATATTTGAATCTTGTCTCTTGTAATGTGTGTGTGTGTGTGTGTTTATGAGGCCTTGTCCCTCGGATAAGTACATTTACCTTTCACTTGTCATGGCAAAAAAGTCCCTTTTCCGAGTAAAAAATTGTCATTTTACAATAGTAAAAATTGTTCATGTTGTTTGCAAACGGAGAATGCAGAATTGAGAGGAACAAACAGTTGCAATAATTCAAACCATGTCAACCAAATCACTAAAACAGACATATCCCTCCTCTCAATCACACCACCTCTGAGCAATTACTGTTTAAATCCTCTCTCTCTCTCTCTCTCACTCACTCACTCACTCACTCACTCACTCACTCACTCACTCACTCACTCACTCACTCACTCACTCACTCACTCACTCACTCACTCACTCACTCACTCACTCACTCACTCACTCACTCACTCACTCACTCGCACATACAATATGTCTCCCCCCCCACACACACACAAACATACACACAGAAAAAGACAACGTCAACAAAACATACTAATTCTGCCGTTCCCATAATGTGGTGACTTAAGTTGTATTCAAATATGAATACAAATCTGGAGTTGGCTCCTAGACATGTCCACTACGCTGTCTGCTATATTATACCTATGTACGTTGTATATTTATATTCAATGAAAAATAATCTTGTGTCTGTTTGTGTTTGCATTCGTCCGTGAGTCTGTGTGAAGAGTGTCTTCACTGTCACTTCCTGACACTGATGATATCAGACTGCAGGTTGACGACTGGTCGGAATTAAAACATGTGACGTGTTTTTTCCAGCTGATATAGAGAGCCGACTCCTGAGAGCAGACGTATCTGAAGCTGTCAGGGAGGAACCATGGCGACCATCTCTGAACCGGACCCTGGACTCTCTGAGGAACCTGAGGACACGTCTTTGGACCGGAGGGAGCCCAGGAAGAGAGGATCTGGTAGGTGCCCTTTAGAGAGGAGTTAAAATAGATTATCCATTAAAAAAACGTGTTTTCATCTGCATACATTTGAAATGTACTTTTCGAAAACGTTTTTAGCCAAAGGGACCGACGTGATGAACCAGCGACCGTACAGACAGATTTATTCTCCAAAATAACAACATGTGTGTGTTCGAGACAAAAAGCTCACATTAACCTAACTTGACGTGTGATTGCGCCCATGAGTTACGGACTACTGATAGGCATCTCAAGTAGTTGTGTGTTTCATGTTATATGTTCGTTATATATGTGGAACAGAGTGCAGAGTAACTTCAGGGAGCAGAACACAAGTTTAGTTTTTTCATTACTTATTATTAATGGTCTTGCAACGTGACATTAGAGTGACAATGGTTTATTTAATCAAGAATTATGTGTTTTAATAATGGCTTCTCATTTAACTGAAGTGATATCAGGTGTACTTATGAATTTAACATCATTTTATAAAGTTTGTCATTAATATGAACACATCTCAAATTATCCCACAATACATGTCCTCATATTTTTTGCGTGGGCCGATGTGAAAGACCCTGGTGACACGCAGGCCACATGTTGTCCCCCCTCCATTACTGTGTGTGTACGTATGTATTTCTGTGTGTATTACTGTATACCTATGTGTGCGTATATGAAAATAATGAGGGAATAATAACATGTATGCTAGAGATCAGTACTTGCTCTGCTTAAGTGTGTTCTAAACACGAGAGCCACAGTACCAGTCATCACTTACTGAGGTGTTCTCAGTAGAGGTTCTTCAGGTGTTTCTTCAAGACGGGGAGGGATTCTGCAGACCGTAGGGAGTCTGGACTGTGAATGACAGCCACGCAGTATTAATATATCAGTCTGTACATTACTCTGTGTGTCCGTGTGCGTGTGCTTGAGTGCGTTTGTGAGTCTGTGTGCAGTAGAAGAAAAACATTTCCTTACACTGATGGTATCAGAGTGCAAGCTGATAATTGGTTAGAATGATCACAAGTGATGTTGTTTTTCCAGCTGGTAGAGCAAAGAAGAAGGCTAAGTCCAGACGCCATGGAAGCCGTCAGAGAGTAACAATGGTCACCAGCTCTGAACATGACCCTGGACTCTATCAGGAACCTGAGGACACGTCTTTGGACCGGGAGGAGACCAGGAAGAGAAGATTTGGTAGGTGCCCCTTTATAGAGAATTTAAAAGAAATAATCCAGTACAAAACAATGATCCAAAAAAGTATTATTTCCTCCAAATACATTTAAGATTTATGTTTATAAAACCTTTTTAGCCGAAGTGACCGTGTGTGTGTGTGTGTGTGTGTGTGTGTGTGTGTGTGTGTGTGTGTGTGTGTGTGTGTGTGTGTGTGTGTGTGTGTGTGTGTGTGTGTGTGTGTGTGTGTGTGTCCTTCTCCTGAACAGCTCTATGGTTTCACATCACTGTCATTGTGAGCATCGGACTGCTGAGTATTCTCCTCATCTCCCTGCGCTTCAGTGAGTCTAAATCATATCCTCCTGAATAGAATTACAATACAGTATAATCATATCATTGATTGTAATAATAGCAATGATAAGGTTAAATATTGTTTTGTTAGATTTAGTGATAATATTAGGGTTAGCACACATACACCGCACACACACACATAAACACAGCATACACACACACAATCCACACACACATGCATGAACACACACGCACATGCACACACACTGCACACATGGGCGCGCTGATGCAGACGTCTCAAGACAAGGGCAGCGCAGGACGCCACATACACACACACACACACATGCACACAACTAGAGGTTGAGCGTGCAATGCGCGCTCAACCTCTAGTTGTAATAATAGCAATGATAATGATCATTATTGTATTTGTTAGAATTTGTGTTAGGCCTACTAATATTAATAATTGTAACAATAGCAACGATAATGATATTGATAACTGTAGTTATTGCTATTTTAATTAGTATTAATATTATGGACTTTTTGTTTGGTTGGCTGTTGGTCCTGTGATGTTTAGAGACGATGTCGTTCTGTTTTAGAGCTCATATCTTCTGTATTCCTCTGTCCTGTCCTAGACTCACCGTCACCCTGGATAGAGGGGAGAGAGCACTTACTGGATGAACTCGGTGAGGGTTTTATCCAAGTTATTAAATCTATCGCGTCATTAACATTCATTTCAAAAACACCCTCTGCTTCTGTGATTCATATTGTGGTCTACTAAGGTCAGGTTTCTATTGTCGTCTATTGAGGTCATGCTTCTATGTGGTCTGTTAAGGTCAGGTCTCAGGGTTGTGTGTCCGTAACCAAGACCGTAAGATAAGCAGTTCTCTGTTTGTTCAGGATTTTCTTTTACATTCAACAGATGAATTGACACTTCAGGGCTGGATGCTTCACGACAAGAGTCTCTACCGTGTTTCTACTACTAAGAAGGGCTGGAGGGCCAGTAGAGAAGACTGTCAGAAGAGAAAGGCAGACCTGGTGGTCATCAACAGCAGAGAAGAACTGGTGTGTGTGTGTGTGTGTGTGTGTGTGTGTGTGTGTGTGTGTGTGTGTGTGTGTGTGTGTGTGTGTGTGTGTGTGTGTGTGTGTGTGTGTGTGTGTGTGTGTGTGTGTGTGTGTGTACTTTGTGGTCATAACAACAGTTGCATTTACCTTTAGAACCAGGTTTCCAGGTTGGTCAGCAGATTGGTGGGTTCTTCCTGGATTGGACTGAGTGATCGAGAGAAGGAGGGGACCCACAAGTGGGTGGATGGTACCCCCATGACCTCAAGGTAAGGCTGAAGACTCTGTTCAGCAGCATCTCTTCTCTGAGAGTGACAGACTGACCTCCACTGTCTCCTCCTCGTGGTTCTCAGTTGGAGACACGTTAAACCACGCGATGACGGCGGAGCAAGAGAC